>NW_015605398.1:0-532 GCF_001515605.1 Sinocyclocheilus anshuiensis | reverse complement strand
TTAAAGGGATAGTGTACCCAAAAATGAAACATTCTGTCATTAAAATGTAAGTTTCTCTATATTAACTTAGTGTTAATAATATTAATGAACTGTTAAAAGCAATAAAAGCAATATCACACTTGCCATCATGCTACTGATGTGAATATTTTGACATTTGGAACAACAACGCTCTTGCTTGTGTGATACTGCTTTAATGTGCTCTATAATAAAAGAAATATGGACAGCATTTCTCAGATAATTAGGTCATTTCAATGAGAAATATGTCTTATAAATCTGAGAAACAAACGCATTTTCTTTCTGTCTAACCAATTCCAGAAAAACTGAAAATTTAAATGGATCCCATTTGTCATTTTTCTTTACTACAGTGTGACCTGTACATTCTCAAACAGACAGAGAATTCACCATGCATGACAGATGCATTAAAACACTCAAGCGCATGTCACCTTCTGCCACTTCCGTCAGCATAACTGCCTGTCTGCAGCAGACTGCAAGCACTCTCTACAGGGCAATAAAAACACAAGTGGAATAAACT
>NW_015605397.1:0-532 GCF_001515605.1 Sinocyclocheilus anshuiensis | reverse complement strand
CTTCTGGTGAGGGATGCAGTGTTTGGCCGTGCAGATGTCCTCCTTGGTCTCATCAGAGATGTGAAAGTGGATCCTCATGAGGATATTCTCCTGTGAGAGAGACTTATTGCTTAATTATTACCAATCAGTGTGCTTGAATCAAAATCTCACTGAAGAGAAACAGCATACATCTGTCCTGCATGTCTCATGTTAATTGATTCTCGCTGTCTAGTGGGTGTGTACGGAGTCTGTGAATAACAGCATGCTCAGCTCTTTTGGCTGAGGGATATAGCTGAGAATGTTGGGATGGGGGAAGGCTTGTGTTCTGTAGGGAGATGTTGAAAGTTCACAAAACAACTGCCCTTCACCAGTGCCTCCAGTCTTGCATAATGACCAGACAACAATAGCGGTTAAGGGGGGAAAAATGAACATTTGCAGTTTGTGGTCTCAGTTCTTACTGGTCAGCACATTGTACGATGTTGCTAAACAAGCAGTAGAAAGAGGCTGAGACAGGGAGCCATTCTTTATCTTATATGTTATGATGCTATGGCCT
>NW_015605396.1:0-532 GCF_001515605.1 Sinocyclocheilus anshuiensis | reverse complement strand
GGGCTTTCTCTCCAAGCTGCTGGACAAAGTGCAGTCTCACTCCACAGTCATTGGGAAGGTGTGGCTCACTGTTCTCTTTGTCTTCAGGATCATGGTCCTCGGAGCCGGGGCTGAAAAGGTGTGGAGCGACGAACAATCAAAAATGATCTGCAACACTAAGCAACCTGGTTGCACGAACGTGTGTTACGATCACACCTTTCCAATCTCCCACATTCGCTTCTGGGTGCTTCAGATCCTCTTTGTGTCCACGCCAACACTTCTATACTTCGGCCACGTTCTGCATATACTCCACAAAGAAAAGAAACTAAGACAGCAGAGTGAAAGCCATGCGGAAAAGCAAGGCCTCAACCATCCCAAATACACAGACGATCATGGCAAAGTTATAATCAAGGGCCAGTTATTAGGTAGTTACCTAGCCAGCCTGTTTGCTAAGATCTTGCTCGAGGCTGCATTTATTGTAGGCCAGTATTATATTTACGGTTTCATCATGATCCCTAAGATAGAATGCTCCCAATCTCCTTGCCCTCATACG
>NW_015605395.1:0-532 GCF_001515605.1 Sinocyclocheilus anshuiensis | reverse complement strand
TCGAAACGACACTGGTAAATACACCATTAATATATCAAATGGTGTTGGAGAACCAAAGTCCTTAACTGTGTCTGTTAAAGTACAGGACACTCCAGCTGCTTGTAGGAATTTGATGTTGAAAGACGTCACTCGTGGGAAAGTTACACTTTGCTGGGGGGAGCCTCTACTGGATGGTGGCGCTGAAATTACCAATTATGTTGTTGAGAAAAGAGACTCTTCTAAGCGTACATATGCCTGTGTAACAAATAAGTGCAAGGAAACCACATGTGTAATTGAAGAACTCTCTGAGAAAGCATCATTCTTCTTCCGTGTATTAGCAGAAAATGAGAATGGAGTTGGAGATCCATGTGAAACAGCAGAGCCAGTTAAAGCCACAGAGACACCAGGACCAGTCAAAGACCTTTCTATGAAAGACTCCACAAAGACTTCAGTAACACTACAATGGAACAAACCAGATTATGATGGTGGTAGCATTATTACAGACTATATAATTGAAAAGAAACTCCAAGGTCAAGAAGAATGGGCCCCTGCT
>NW_015605394.1:0-531 GCF_001515605.1 Sinocyclocheilus anshuiensis | reverse complement strand
CAGCATTGTTACAAAGGAACAAACAGCAACACGCTGTCTTACTCTCAAACACCGTGTCTACACCAGGCATAAGCAACGTACATACAGTAATAATATACCAATTTTCATACCAATGGACCTCTGCTGAGTTATTCACCCAAATGTTAATACAACTGTTGTTGAACGAGTCATGCAGCTTGGACACTTTCAGTGTAGAAAGACTCAAGCCAGTATTGTGTGGTGGCACTTATGGGTCACCTCCAGTATAGACACGGTGCTAAGGGAGCTTACTCACTAGATAAAGCTGTGACAGAGCATTTTTAACAGATAGGAATGCATTTAGAGAGTATGAACAGAAGCGGGCCTTTGAAATAGAGCAGTACTACCGTGGACTGAATTTTCACTGGTCAACAAATGCCTAGGTCAGCGTGCAGCGCAAAAGTTATACATTTTCTTTAGGTTGCATGACTGAGCGTCATTTTCACAAACCTTTGTTTTTTTACATACTGCTTTTTTTTAAAGGGGTCATATGATGCGATTTCAATTTTTCCT
>NW_015605393.1:0-532 GCF_001515605.1 Sinocyclocheilus anshuiensis | reverse complement strand
TCGAAACGACACTGGTAAATACACCATTAATATATCAAATGGTGTAGGAGAACCAAAGTCCTTAACTGTGTCTGTTAAAGTACAGGACACTCCAGCTGCTTGTAAGAATTTGATCTTAAAAGACGTCACTCGTGGGAAAGTTACACTTTGCTGGGAGTCTCCTCTATTGGATGGTGGTGCTGAAATTACCAATTTTGTTGTTGAGAAAAGAGACTCTTCAAAGCGTACATATGCCTGTGTAACAAATAAGTGCAAAGAAACCACATGCGTAATTGAAGAACTCTCTGAGAAAGCATCATTCTTCTTCCGTGTATTAGCAGAAAATGAGAATGGAGTTGGACATCCATGTGAAACAGCAGAGCCAGTTAAAGCCACAGAGACACCAGGACCAGTCAAAGACCTTTCTATGAAAGATTCCACAAAGACTTCAGTAACACTACAATGGAACAAACCAGATTATGATGGTGGTAGCATTATTACAGACTACATAATTGAAAAGAAACTCCAAGGTCAAGAAGAATGGGCCCCTGCT
>NW_015605392.1:0-532 GCF_001515605.1 Sinocyclocheilus anshuiensis | reverse complement strand
GCCTCTACAGGCTCAAACTCTCCACAAGGTGTTTGACTAGACTGCTTAAATATTTTCATTGAAGAGTTTCTCTAAATGGGCAAAGTGCACCCTCTCGTTTTCAGATTACTAGGGGATGAGAAGAATTATTTATAGGGAGACTGCGGGGACAGGAAGCGAGCCGAGAGAGAGACAGGAAGAGAAATAATGAGAGAAAGCAAATCCGTTTGACTCGCTGCATTAGCTTCTCTCTTTCCCATCAGTCCGTTCTTAATGAGCGTTCAGTTGTTTCCAGACCCGGTCAGGGCCGCGGCTCCTCGTTATTTCCCAAATCACTCCAGCCATGCCGTTCGAGGCAGGGGCTCGATCGCTTTAAGTCTTACGCCGGGATAAGCATTGGGCCTGGTCATTACACACAGGGGAGCTGCGCTAATGGAAGCGGGGCACAGGGAAAAAACGCTGCCCTTTCCCTCGCCGAGAAACTCACTCTCGCTTGAACCTTTTATTAGACCTTACAGTCTCGATATATAGGCCCACAGAGCAAAGGCCATTT
>NW_015605391.1:0-532 GCF_001515605.1 Sinocyclocheilus anshuiensis | reverse complement strand
TTTAGTCCAAAATAAGACAGGAATTTTCAAAGTCTGGGGAGAATTTTTAAAGAGGAAAAGGTGGGGTGTGGGAGGGGGATTGCTTTTAGCCAATATTGATTGTGTAAATTGTGTAAATTATTGTGTAACTGAAATAAAATATAAAAAAAAAAACTTAAGCTTATTTTATTTCAGCTTAGTTGCCAAGATGTACTTGTATGTACTAAAATAACTAAGTAAACTAATAAATAAAAACTAATAAAAACTATACAGACAGTTAAATAAAATGTAAATTAATTAAAAATATATAAAACAACAAAATTACTAATATCTCAACTAAAATTAAAATGGAAAATGGAAAAATAAAGCCTAACTTAAAATATGATTAAAAACTATGATAGTGTGTTAATTTCTGGCCTGGTGCGGGTGTTCTCTCTCAGGTCCGGTGCTGGAGGGAGTCGGTGGAGAACGAGGCATCTGCACAACGTGTTCTGGTTCCCAGTCGAGAAAACCACACGCGTCTGGACAACATGAAGCCCAACTCACATTACCT
>NW_015605390.1:0-532 GCF_001515605.1 Sinocyclocheilus anshuiensis | reverse complement strand
TTATATTATAGCCGTATATAGACATGTTCTATACTGAAAGGCAACATTGTTTATTTTATGGAGAGTTGTTGTATTGAATAAAGTTTTCCTTTCTTTTTCTTTCTTTCTTCCTTCCTTCTTTCCTTGTACTGTTTCGATTGTGGGATCAAAATGACACTGTGGTTGTAAGTTTGTACAAAATAAAAACCCTTCAGCTGTATTTCAAACTGAAATTTAAAGGCAAGGGTGTTAAAAAGGTGGCAATACAAATGTATTCAGAAACACTGTACAATCGTATATTGTTAAATAACATGACCATCATTTTACATTTTCTGTGTCCTCTGATGATTTAACATTTACAGTTGAAGTCAAAAGTTTACATTCACCTTGCAGAATCTGCAAACACACATACCCCCGGCTCTAACTGAGTCCCTCGGTTGTCCTCAGTGTGAAAAGATGAATATCAAAATCATACAGTCATTGTTGGAAAGGGTTAAAATACACAAACATGCTGAAAAACCAAAGAATTTGTGGGAGCTGAAGGATTTTTCTG
>NW_015605389.1:0-532 GCF_001515605.1 Sinocyclocheilus anshuiensis | reverse complement strand
CTTGCGGGAGCGGGACTGAAAAATCCGTCCCGTGCAGGTCTCTAGTTTAGAGTAGAGTTAAGGGTCAGTATTTGTTTCAGTGTTGTGTCAAGGCAATCAGCATGGTGACTGGCTGCGGGCCGGCGTTTGCGCTTAACTGGTTTGGGGAAGAAAACAAGCTTAGAGCATCATGTCATTAGCTTAGCATCAAATTCTATAAGGGTCAATTGTGCTTCACTTTAGCAGCTCTATTTGTGAGTTGCTGCCTATGTCGAGCTTTCCAAATCTGTCACTTTTGAGGGTCCATTTTATTTCTAATGCCTACATAGACTTACTAGGTTCAGGAACAGCCTTCCATCGCACATAAATTTAAAAGTAACAAAACATGACAAACGGAAAAGCACTTACGGGCGTGTACGGTCCATCCCTACTAGCATGCACATGTCTGCGTGCTGAATCAGTGAGTGTGAGTCAATAAGGGCAAGTGTGTGAGTGTGTACGCTGGTGGCCGTGGTTAATGGACTCTGGTCTGTCTGCAGAGGGGGAAAGGCTG
>NW_015605388.1:0-532 GCF_001515605.1 Sinocyclocheilus anshuiensis | reverse complement strand
GCTCATGTAGAAAAACATACAAAGTATGATTTTGTGAATCAGATGTATTTCAGTGGAGAAGAAAACAACCCACGTTTTTAGTGGGGGATTTGACAAACAATCTGTTAAAGGGTTTAAAACGAAATATATAGAAATATATATATATATTATCAGTCTACCAATGAGAGGATGAGTGGCGCCAAGGAATGCTGTAGTTGCATGTTAACCTGTACACAGCCACATTGAGGTGGATTTCTCAATGTTCGTCCTCAAGGACTCATCTCTGTAATGGTTCCAATGTCCATAACGTCAGTAATGTTTGGTCAGGTTGTTGAATTAATACTTGTTTTTCTTTTAAGGAATGAGTTGTCCAAGAAGTACGTGTACATACTAAGATAATATATCAACTCTTTTGACTGTTTGATCAGACATCAATGACAAGTCTTTTGAAACGAAAGCCCTTTTTCCATGGGGGCCCTTGAGGACCTGTGTTGGGAGACCCTGACCCTAATGAAACTTGTTGGGGAGCATACTCTTCAGCATTAAACAACCT
>NW_015605387.1:0-532 GCF_001515605.1 Sinocyclocheilus anshuiensis | reverse complement strand
AGGAAGGGGGCCAACACTTTTTCACACCACTGTATATATCTCTTTCATGATTATTTGATGAATATAAAGTTGTAAAGAACTTAATTTATTTGAAATATAACTATTTTACAACAATGTAAAAGACTTTACTGTTACTTTTTATCATTTTAATGCATCCTTTCTAAATAAAAGTATCAAAAAATCAGTCTGCTTGCTTTACAAGGTCAAATGAAAGTGTTTTTTATTGATTTGCACTTAACTTTTAATTTCAGAAAGGAACAGTAACTTTTCCAGCAAGTTTGTCATGTTTTGAAAGGCGACTCGGCAGTTCATTAACACTCTTTATACGTTTTATCAGCATTGAACACTCTTATACCATAGAATAAGGTTTCCATTTTATACCTGGCTCTTCTAGTTCAGTGTATACTGTGTGTGCAGGGCAGGTGTGTAGTATTTGTGTTGAAGCGCAGTATCTCATGTCAGCTCTGTGTACATTTTTATGTGTGTGTTTAAATGCGTGTATGTTGACAGATCAGCGGAGAGCTCCGGCATG
>NW_015605386.1:0-532 GCF_001515605.1 Sinocyclocheilus anshuiensis | reverse complement strand
CAGTCATGTGAAAGATCAGCACCAAGGTGAGTTTTAAGGATGCCAATAAAGATTCAAATGCACCATTTTCATGCCACAGATTTCAAACTTGCACTATTTATTTCTGTACTTTAACCAGGAATGAGATGGCACGTAATGAGTGAAAGAATATTACACATAAAAATATCTAAATGTTCACAAAATAACATGCATCATCGGCCTTTCATCCTGTGATTGATTCTCAGAACCGGTAGTAACCTCTGCATTTAATTGCAAACTAAATAAACTCTGCAAACTAATTAAACATCCACTTATAATTGGAGGTTTATGGTGCATCTGCTGTATGCTTCTCTGCCATTATAGGTGCATAACACATTTTTTTGCAGTTTGCACACTAAATTATTGTTGTGATAATTGACAAGCAGGCACAGATGCTTAGATTTGGATTGAGCTTATATATCAATTTATATATCAAGCATGCAACATAACGAGGTCATGTGACATCAATGTAGCGTAGATGCTATTTAAACTGTCCAGTCACAGTATTTCTCCT
>NW_015605385.1:0-532 GCF_001515605.1 Sinocyclocheilus anshuiensis | reverse complement strand
ATTAAAAGCACTTGCCTTTGCTTATTTGTTTGGTGTAAGTTACCATGGAAAAAATGTGAGACAGAAAACAATGTTTGGTCTGCAAACAACCTATAAACAGCTGCTCTCCCTTTTTAGGGATTGTTTAGTGGGACGAGACGAGAAAATAAACATTCTCAAGCAGCCCTTGGCTCCCCCTCCCCCCTCTTCCAAATAGAGTGCAAGCTGCTACGTACTATCAGCAGAGATGTTGTAAATTGCACTCGATCCTCAGATGAAAGATCCTTTTTGGGACACTCTTCTGGAGCTCTTTCACCCGAATGTCCTACCCTCTACCCCTTCCCTCCAAAACTGTTGTAGACGCGAGATATGTAGAGTTTACTTAGTCCAAATATGTTGACAACAGGCACACACACGCGCATGGCTGCAGAATCTATTGCGAAGGAAATGTATTGCGTACACAAATATGATTTAGAGCAGGGGGGATGACAAATCGCAAGGGTCTCTGTCTGTTTATTTGAACCGGGAGCCATTACTTGAATCTATCAGCTTT
>NW_015605384.1:0-532 GCF_001515605.1 Sinocyclocheilus anshuiensis | reverse complement strand
TTTTTTTTTTTCAGCAAATGGTCAATGAAGGGAGGTGCTTAAACCTCCGAAAATGTTGATCATCAATTTCTGAGGGTCAAACTAAATATTAAATTAGATATTTTATATTGCATGTATTTTTCATGAGGTTTGCGATTTTTGCAATCCTGTTACAAGGACATGGGACATATTTAAATATATTCTGGGGAGAATATGAAATTGTTAGTAAGTTTCACTAATAATTATGAAGAAATGGCAAATGACACTTTGAAAAAATATGAAATTATTACGTAGAAACACTGAAATATTATTTTGTTTAAAAATGTACTCCAGCCATCTTTATTTACAACTTTGAAAACATTTTTTTTACAGTGTAGTTTGCACTGATTTGTACGATTCTGCCATCAAAACATGAAAATTAAATAAAATGTTACATAAAATGTTAATAAAATGGTATATATACAAATATATGTGTGTGTAAAATATATTTCTTATAGTGTTGTTAGAATGATTTGTTTGATTTTGGCATTAAAGCATCAAAATTATATAAAAT
>NW_015605383.1:0-532 GCF_001515605.1 Sinocyclocheilus anshuiensis | reverse complement strand
AGGGAACCATGGTTACATAAGTAACCTGAGACGTTTTCTAATAATGGAATATCTGAATAAAACCGCTAAAACATGTTATATGGAAACACGTCATTTCAAATTCCACACATGTGGGTGAATGTACATATATGTTATGCATGTTTACTTGTTTAAAGGTTTTAAGCCGATGCATTGTCCATATGTTTATTGAAGCTTAAGCATGATTTGCTGTGATAAGATTAACTCCAGCCGCTCGATGCCGGAAAACCCATAAACCTTCACGGAAACCGGACCGCTCACTTTGTAATGCAAAACAACTCCAGGCGGTTTCAGAGCGGCCCGTAATGGAATTCACAGAGGCTTTTCACGGGACACAGATAGCAGCTGTGAATCCATTGTGATCCTCCAGACGTTATACATGTATATCAAGGCGTATATCACAGCTGTCTGAGCCTCAAATCCAGCCAATATATTACAGCTGGAATGCTTTCTTCACTCGTCTGCAGTTTTCTGTCTCATACCTCTGCATTGAAAGAGAGTCAGATAGCATTAT
>NW_015605382.1:0-532 GCF_001515605.1 Sinocyclocheilus anshuiensis | reverse complement strand
ACACACACACACACACAGCCCCTGACCCACTCGAGCCATGTGTGTGAGTGACAATATATTTCCTTAAATTCATAAACCCGCAAAATTACCATTACTCACAAGACAAATGCCAGCTGCCAGTGGGCGGTGGTGCAAATAGTAGGACGAAATAAGATTATAATAGTGCGTCACTTTGAGGTGACAGGCGGATTTTTCAAAATCTCAGCAAAATGTTTTTTTTTTTGTGTGTGTGTGTGGTTTTATGAGCATACTTTTATGTACAGCCGAGTGGCGCTGGTGTCCAGAAGTGATGGGTTTAAGTCTCTGTTTCATATCAATTGCAAAAACAAATGTAAGTGTACAAACCATTTTTGCGATGTTTCATGCGGTGTGCAGAATTTCTTTATATTGTAGTCTTGGATAATTTTATTTATAAGGCAGCTCAGTCTCTCAAGAAAAACTTCACTAATAGTTCACCCAAAAATGAAAGTTCTGTCTTACTCACCCTCAAACCTGTATGAGTTTCTTTCTTTTGTTGAACACAAAAGAAGAT
>NW_015605381.1:0-532 GCF_001515605.1 Sinocyclocheilus anshuiensis | reverse complement strand
ACGCTAATTTCCTTGAGGATGTACAAAAGCAATGAACACTAAGGAAGATGAATGAGGTAGACCGAACGGGGGAGGGTTTAACCTCACTGCTGTATGTACACGTTTTCTTTTGGTTTCCGTTGATTGATCAAAAAAAAAAATTTTTTTTTAATTTTTCACATTTTATTCTGTTTGAATTTCTCTCCCCCGTCCCACCTTCCAAAAATTAATTCAACTGAGCTGAAATTAAATGCAGGTGTTCTTGCCTTCATGAATTGAAATTCACGTGTGGGAAGCAACTGTGAGTAATTTCGAATCGTTTCAAATAGCCCATCCACAATGTGTCCTGCACACCCCCAGCTACTGAGCCCACTCTCATTTCTATACACCCTCTTAAGAAAACATAGGATGTGAAAGCCATGTCTGCCTGTTCGAATTGCTTTATACATACATGATATATATATAAAATGTATACAAATGTAGATATGTCATTGCATATTAAAATACAGAAAGATCAAAATTAGATACTTTTACAGGGTGCTGGAGAAGAAAT
>NW_015605380.1:0-532 GCF_001515605.1 Sinocyclocheilus anshuiensis | reverse complement strand
TATTTCAGCTATTTGCAAAGGCAACATTTCTTATTTTCATTTAGTTTAACTTGAAGTACTAAAATTACTCAAACTAAATACTATAACTAAAACCAAAACTAATTAATAAAAACTATACAGACCATTAAAAACTTGAAAAAAAACAACAAAATTACTAAAACTTTCAAATTAAAATCAAACAGACAATATAAAAATAAAATCTAATCTGATATATTACCAAAAACTACAACAGTATATCAATAATACTAAATAACACTGCAGTAGATTCAGACTGTTAGAAAATCACGCTGATGCAAATATACCACACTGAAATGTCTGACAGAAAAACATGAAATAGTAAGTTGGCACAATATTTATAAAGACAGTAAACGGGGTCAAGTTAGCATTCACATTGTAAAAAGTGACATTAAAAGTGTTGTATTTGAAAGAAGTCTCACCAAAGCTACATTTAATTGTTCAAAAACTACAGTAATTAATAGTAAAATTATGAAATATTATTACAATTTATAATAACTGTTTTCTATTTGAATAT
>NW_015605379.1:0-531 GCF_001515605.1 Sinocyclocheilus anshuiensis | reverse complement strand
TTCACATTTACTTCGAGCATACGTGTTGAGTGGGTTATGTGAAGGAAATGGCATAACATTTTCAGATATGCTGCAAAAGAGTCCTTGGGGTTTAGACGGATAAAAGGGTGTTTTTAAGGTGTGGAATTTAAATTAAAATATTAAATGTAACAATTTGTGTAAAATACGTTTGACTCGAAACGTGACATTTAGCAGTAGGAGTCATTTGGTATGATGTACTTATTTCATTTCATTTTATTTTATGTCTCATCTAGATGATCAAAATTGAATTTTCTTAGCCTGTTTATTTAACGGGGGCTAGTTGTCACACAATGTTTTTTTACAATGTGTTAGGCCTAGTTGTGAGTCAAAGTTTTACAAAGACATAAAACAATTACACAGATTTAAATTTAGACAAGAATCAACTAATAATCCAGATATCTTTTAACTAAAAGGTTGAAATTTATTCTCAGGACAGGATTTTTTTTCCAGGTAAGGCAGGTTGTCATATCTTTCTTTCTTTCTTTCTTTCTTTCTTTCTTTCTTTCTTTC
>NW_015605378.1:0-532 GCF_001515605.1 Sinocyclocheilus anshuiensis | reverse complement strand
TTCACACTTCTGTTGAGTGTTCACAAAAACTGTGTGTGAAAACATATGAGTGAAAATGGTAGCTGGGGGCATTGGTGACCATCTTGCACTGTTTGTGTCAAATGGCAACTTAGGTTCCATTAAAACAACTGCAGGGGCTGGTGTTCAATGTTCTTTGACAGTCTTGGAAAGGGCCTGAAATCCTGGTCCATAATTCAGCTCTATACACTTTCGTTGTGGACAAACATATTTGCAATTAAAATTAGGTAAGAAAAGGTTTAGAATGCACCCACAGTGCCCTTGATGTTCTTATACTGTTCTTATACATACTTTGGATCAATTTCATGTCAGTGTCAGCACTTGACATTGTTTTTAAGATAAGCCCATGCATTTGTTGGCAAACATCTGAATATATTTACAGATTATTCATCAGTTCCCTTGACATCAAATCAATTCCTTAACACTTCTAAATGAAACCCTATATAATTTTAAGTCGAATAACATTTCTTGCTGATTTCACTTATTCAAAGTGTCTTCAAGCCTTCAGATAGCC
>NW_015605377.1:0-532 GCF_001515605.1 Sinocyclocheilus anshuiensis | reverse complement strand
TGGCAGCAGTGCTGCTCATGCACATGCCTGCTGAGGTAAGACAGACTTGAACAAAGCTAAACAGCTGTCTATGTTGCTCTGCTAGGCTGTCTTTCTTTAAAAAGAACAACAGGGTGAAGAAAATATGACTTACAGGAATATCACAGGATATAAAACTGTCAACATCTTCACTGTCATTTTCTTCTAGCAAGCCTTCTGGTGTCTTGTGCAAATCTGTGAGAAATACTTGCCTGGCTACTACAGTGCTGGGTTGGTGAGTACTGCAACTCAAAGAGACTCTTTTCTGGTGTATTTTTTTTAACTCCTCTTTCTTCTCTTCTCCTGTCCCTCAGGAAGCTATTCAGCTGGACGGAGATATTTTTTTCTCTCTTCTGAGGAGAGTTTGTCCCATGGCTTACCGTCACCTGAAGAAATTTAAGATCGACCCCATCTTGTACATGACAGAGTGGTTTATGTGCATTTTCTCCCGTACGCTGCCTTGGTCTTGTGTCCTGCGTGTCTGGGACATGTTCTTCTGTGAAGGTCAGTCATA
>NW_015605376.1:0-532 GCF_001515605.1 Sinocyclocheilus anshuiensis | reverse complement strand
TAGCTCCAAAAGGGACAAAGAAACAACATAAAAGAATAATGCAAGTAATCAGTTGTGCTGCCTATGTCGAAGGTTGGACATCAAACACAATGAGTGTCATTGGTTGTTGCATGTCATGGATTTGAAATACATGAGGCTGAGTAAATGACAGAATTTCACTTTTTGGTATGAATTATTCTTTTAACTTTCCGTTAACCAACAAATCTCACCAATCTCTGGAGGCAGCACTTAAAACCTAGGGACACCCCTACATTTTCAAAGCCCCGTTTACCCGAGGCATCACTGATGAGCAAACACTTTCTCTGTTTGCATGTGAAAGATTGCTGATTACTGCAATCAGTAGTTCTCTCTCGTCTTGAGCTCCACTGATACTACAGATTCAAGGACCCTTTTGTTAAATACCACCCAATCAACCTAATAGCTAATAGAATAGTTGGTTAAGCTGTTGATTAACTCGTTTGAAGTAACGGTGCTTCATATAACATTATCGGTAACACTTTAGAATAGGGAACACTTATTCACTATTAACTAC
>NW_015605375.1:0-532 GCF_001515605.1 Sinocyclocheilus anshuiensis | reverse complement strand
TTTGCAGTTTAAATTTGTCTCATCAACTAAAATATTATTTATTATATTTTATATAATAAATTATACATTTGGGGGAAAAATGTATATACATATAATAGTACATTTTCATTCTCATATTAGAACATATTTCAACAATATCAAATAAGCAAGAGTGCTGTTGTTCCAAATATCTGCTACTAAGACCAACAGCATAACTGCAAGTGAGATCATGTTTTTATGTAACAGTTCAATAAACTAGACATTAATCTTGCGTTAACTTACAAAATTGGTTACTTTTTTAATTGTTACTTTGTCTATTTTTGCTCCATCAACAAAAACAGAACTCAAAGTCAAAGCAGAATCAATCGTCAAATGTTCCTGAATGAATCAGTATTTTTTTCCCTTCTCTTTTTCTTAAACTATTTGCATACAGAACAAAAACTAATGTGTTTTTATCCAAGTGTTTTTTCCTCTGATGATGCTTCATCTCGCCCAGGACTGCCATTGGTGCCCCCTTAAAAAGTTGGTGCATGATTATGGTGGTCCAAAGTAG
>NW_015605374.1:0-532 GCF_001515605.1 Sinocyclocheilus anshuiensis | reverse complement strand
ACTTTACAGAGTGCTCAATACAAGATCTTGACCAAAAATTGATGAACCTCTTGATGGAGATAACATCACAACATTTATTTCCATCAATAGATGCATCAATTTTTGGTCAAGATCTTGTATTGATAATGCAAGAGGTGAGCACTCTGTAAAGTCTCCTCCAGCACATCCCAAAGACTTTCACTGAGGTTAAGGCCAGGACTCGGAGGTGCCAGTTCATGTGTGAAAATGATTCTGCATGCTCTCTGAACCACGCTTTCACAATTTTAATTCTAATGAATGTGGGCATTGTCAACCTGGAATATGGTCATGATACGTCTTCCTACATGGTTGTTTAAAAAAATGAAAAGCCACACACTCTATCTTTTAGGGTTAAAGGAACCGTTGCTAAACATATAACATGCTAGAAACATAATAATCACTGTAGTAATGATCCATTCATAGACTCTTAAGTATTTGCCTATTAAAATCCAAAACAGCAACTTTTTTTTTGGCCGGGCAGTGTATATTTAGGTGCACATTTGCGAATGGTGTT
>NW_015605373.1:0-531 GCF_001515605.1 Sinocyclocheilus anshuiensis | reverse complement strand
TACCTGCCAGCGAGGAGAGAGAGTGAGTGTGACTTAACTCACCTCAGCTCTTCTGTCTCATCGTGTATCTGAATAAAACTAGCACTTACCTATTCTAGGTGTTTTTTTCTAATTTATATAAAAAATAAATAGATAAATAAACGACCTTGCCATGTGTACTGTGCTAGACTAACTGAGACTTGTCACAGCACCTGCACTGTTGCTCTCTTGCTGGTCTGATTGCTTCTATTGTTCTCATTTGTTAGTCTCTTTGGATAAAAGCGTCTGCTAAATGATGACATGTAAATGTAAAATCATCCGTCAATGTGATGCGTGTGATACCTGCATGACAGGTGTTTGCACAGGTGTGTATTCGGCACGGAAGCGTCCGTCTGCAGATCTGTGCGCAGCTCCAGGCTTTAGCGCTGCAGCGGCGTGGAACACGGGACGACTTCCCACACAGACAGGAAACACTCACCATCTTAGGACAGGGGGGGCACGGACCTGAAACACACACACACACACACACACACACACACAGACAGACAGACA
>NW_015605372.1:0-532 GCF_001515605.1 Sinocyclocheilus anshuiensis | reverse complement strand
AAAGTAGCACACTGGCATTCTGTGCTGTAACTGGTGTCATAACCCGCCTTTGTAAATGAGAGACTTTCTAAAGACTGAATCTCATATTACACTGAAGACAGAAGAACCCAGAGAGCCGCTGAGGACAGGGAGGAGTCCAGCAGCATCTGAATGGAGCTGCTGCAAAGAGATGTGTTTGGTGCCATAAAGACATCAATTAAGCACAGGTGCTAAAGAGGAACCATCTGAAACATTAGCAGACCATTGTCTTGTTGAGGCCTTTGTCTCAAGGTACACAAGACACTAATGCTGGGCTGGCCAAACTGTTGGACTTTATAGTCTTATTCAGCTTTCAACAGAATACAGTTCTTTAATGACTCACTTAATGTGTAGCTGTTTCACTTCTGTTTTTCTTTAATATTTATGCAAATGCAGATTTCATATAAATCAGAAAAGCAGAGTGGAATATCCCATATGTATTTTTAAAACACTTATGATATGATGTCAATTAATTTTTAAAAATCAATTTATAAGCATTTTTAACATTCTGTCT
>NW_015605371.1:0-532 GCF_001515605.1 Sinocyclocheilus anshuiensis | reverse complement strand
AATATGGTCATGCAGAATAAGGCATTGATATGTGCTTTATAAGTATTAATAAACAGCCAGTATAGTAATATGCATTCCAGTTAATAGGCGTTTTGCCCAAGCCGTCAATATACTTTTTGTTTACACTGTCTGTTGCTTGTGCTTTGGCTCCGAGGCAAATTGCTAGGAAGTGAATTTAGCATGAAACTGATGCCCAGTAATGAAGGCCAAGCATACAGGCGAGCAGTTGGAGTAATTATATTTATTTTGCTCTCCCCCCTCCACTTTTTTTTTTTTCTCTCTCTCTCTGGTTTCTCTTCCTTCTGTTGATATGTTTATCTAGCCTCCCCCAGTGGACCTGCTTAAATTCATATTCTCCACGCTAGCTATCGACTTGGGCTAGAATAGCTTCTGAAAAGCTTCAAAGCTAATTGCCTTGGAAGTGCAAGGGGAAGCAAATTAGTGTCACACCACAAGAAGTGAAAGAAACGTTCCCATTTCCTATTCACGTGGCTTTGTGAGAACAATTTCCGATGCGCACCAGGCCTCCGCT
>NW_015605370.1:0-532 GCF_001515605.1 Sinocyclocheilus anshuiensis | reverse complement strand
TACATTCTTCCTTTTATACTCAACTTTTCTAATTTTATTAATAATGGTGCATAGCTTGTTTGCAGTCTGAAGGTAAAGTAAAAGAACTGTTGATTGAATAAGTACAGCGTTTTTTTACTCGAGAAACACTGTATTTATAAAGGATATTTTTTTTGTATTTGAGGAGTGGAGAAGAGTTTCTTAGCATTTGTTGTCAAGTCACAGTCAAATAGCTTGTGCGAATAGCTGAATTTAAGTATGATATAATATAATATGATACTTTGGCCAAATAACAGAAAGAAACTGAGTGCCCACATAATGACAGAAAACTGTATATTAATAAATATAACTGTATATTTATTAATGAAAACTGTTTCATGAACCTGCAAGTTCATGAAAATGTAAATGCGATGCCCGTACTACCTTTGTGGCGTTAATGACGGGTAAAAAAACATTAGCTAGTCAAAAACTTCGTACTTGAACTTGATTTTGGTGAAATGTTAATGCCTAATGACACATGCAACGATGCAAATAAACGTAGCCTAAGTTATTT
>NW_015605369.1:0-531 GCF_001515605.1 Sinocyclocheilus anshuiensis | reverse complement strand
CATCAGAACGCTCTGTTTGAATAGGCGTGACGGATTGTAGACTTGAAGTTGTGTGTGTTTGACAGCCTACATCCTTCATAGATGGAAGCTGCTGTGGTTTTGGTTAAAAACGCATAAATACATATCAAATGATCTGTAATAACAGACAAAGCAGTAGTGACCACATAATAAAAACAGTTGCTCACACTTGTGTGAAGTAATGAAGTGAACAACGGACCAAGTTCTTACTGATGCGGTCTGAATCTTCATCCAGTTTTATTTCCTAATGTTGGGATCAGAAGGAAGGCGATGCAAAAACTGTGTTTTTCCACAACTTGTTGTCTTCGGAGCATCTTTATTGTTTGGTTTCTGCATAGCCATGCGTTTGCTTCTCTCGTTATTTACACTACATGCGTGAATTGGTGGGAGGGGCTAAACAGGCAGCGATGTAGAAGCAGGCGTTGATGATCTTCTGCAGAGGCGGGGTTTAGCCACACTATTATGTCACAAAGTGGCACATTCCACAACCTGTCGTTTTGGCAGATTGGCTTC
>NW_015605368.1:0-531 GCF_001515605.1 Sinocyclocheilus anshuiensis | reverse complement strand
GCGATATATGGGCATTTTTGCGAAATTGACGCGTTTCCATTAGGCTTATTTTCGATTCGCAATTTAAATTTGCGCAATTTGAAGGGTAATGGAAACGCACCTAATGTCTTCACTACAGGCATATAGGCGGAGCGTGTGCCTTCCCCAAGCCACGGGGTCCACTAAATTAGACAAAAAATGCCCCCGCACAAACAAATTAAATCTATTACGTCTGTTGCACAAAGTGTAAATGAATAGAAAATGTCGACAGCACATTAAATTAAGATTTGCTCATGTTGCACCATATTTCATGTTAGGCGTTTTTACAGTGTTGCGCATTATACCCAATCACACATGATTCTGTTGAGTTTAGGATTGCAATGGCCATTCAGAGGCATTCAGATGAGTCATCGCTGAAACTCATCAGCTTTGTTGAATGCGGTCACGTTCGATGACTGAATTTCGCGAATTCTCTCACCATAAACAACAAAGCATGAAAAAGATGCTCGTACAATGTAAGTAAGGGATTCATTTCGCAGTGTAGACAGCTTC
>NW_015605367.1:0-532 GCF_001515605.1 Sinocyclocheilus anshuiensis | reverse complement strand
ACAGCTCTTTTTAGTGCAGCCATGCACTCACCTTTTCTGGCTGCAGAGGGCACTGAAGACACATGGCACTGCTAATGTAAGACAACTGCTATTTAGATAAAGCAACCCATGATCTGCGGAGAAGTTGTGTGAAGAGATTTAAGAATGGTGCATTACAGGACATTAGATGATGCAGGTTTTAACATGTTTACATAAAACCCTGAAAATATTTATATTGTAGAAATAAAAAAGTATATTTAATAGCAACAATAATAAAATGAATGATGTTTTTTTAATTTAAAATGTTTTACAGTATTTTCAGTATCTTATACTGATTGTATTTTTGTCTATATATTATTATTATTATTTTTTTTTGCAAGATTTGAAAAACAAAACTACAAAAAAACAACAACAACAACAACAAAAAAATCATGCCAAACATTAAAACAAAACTATTGGCAGTTAAACATAAATTAAACAAAACTATTAAAACAACCATTGTTGTGATAGAATTACAGTTAAGTCTCTGCCAAAGCTGACACTGTTTTTTTTT
>NW_015605366.1:0-531 GCF_001515605.1 Sinocyclocheilus anshuiensis | reverse complement strand
AAAGTAGCACAAAACAGACAATAGTGTCATTATTCAACTCAATTTCATCAAAATTTCAAATTTCATCAATTATAAAACAAGCTTAATTCAGCTAGAAACCAGCTCTACAAAAGTCAATAGTCTCGTTATTCAGCTCAAGTCAGATCAGTGTTGATTCAATTCACTTTAGATCATTTTAGTTCATTTATGAAAATTATTTGAATCATCATTAGTGACTGTGATGACAACGAATGAGTACTACACTCTTTTTGGTAGCTGAAAGCAGATGAGCTCTAATATTTAATAAACAAATATACAAGATGTAACAATTTGTGGAAAACTGTGGAACATTTTGCAGATTTCTGTGCCCTCAGATTTCCATGGAATTGGAATGTCATCATTCCCAAAGTTCTGCACATCCATTTGCATGTTGATAATTTCTACCTCAAATATCTGTCTCAGGTTGATGACACAGGAAGCTACATTATCGTTGATGGCAGAGGAGTGAATCGCATTAAACAGTGCATCATTTGTTTTGGTAAGCTCCAGTGC
>NW_015605365.1:0-531 GCF_001515605.1 Sinocyclocheilus anshuiensis | reverse complement strand
GGGTTAGTCCATATTTGACCCAAAGTTGGGTTGAAACAACCCATTGTGAATATAAGCCCAGTTCAGTATTTAAGAGAATATGCCTCATGATGTAATTGAAATAATAACAACAATAATAATAATTATATATATATATATATATATATACTGTATATATATTAGAATATAAATGTACTAAAAAGCTATGCTGTTCTGCCTGAAAATATATTCCATTCTTTTATATAGGCACCGATATGCTGTACCACATGCACCAGTATCACTGTTTTTTTCCTTTAATTTATGGAAACCACAGATTAACACACCTTTAACAGGATGTTTTGTGTGTATTTTGCCTGTACCCATGTCAACATGTATTTGTTACCTGATAAAGTGTTTCAGCAAAGATTTCCAGACGCGGCAGATGCATGTTTCTACATCTATCACATCAGATCCAGCCAATGGTGAGGCCCTCGGGTGCAGTCGTTTACATGCTCTTTTAGTTTGAGTCTGAGAGATGCCTCAGGCATGACTTCACAGGACAGGTGCTGTTTG
>NW_015605364.1:0-531 GCF_001515605.1 Sinocyclocheilus anshuiensis | reverse complement strand
CACACACTCACTCTCTCTCTCACACACTCACACTCGCACTCTCTCACACACACACTTACACTCTCTCACACTCACACTCACTCTCTCTCTCTCTCACACACTCACACTCTCACTCACACTCACTCTCTCTCTCTCTCACACACACTCACACACTCACACAGACACTCACACTCACACTCTCTCTCTCTCTCTCTCACATAGTCTCACACACACACAGACACACACACTCACACACACACACTTATTGTTGCTCGCTGTAAGCGATAATGTACAGTCAGCAGACGCTCCTGTTAGGCTTTATTTTGTGATAATGAACATCTGACTCTACATTGTCCTTCTTGTCCAAATAAATCAGTAAATGAACATGAAATATTTATTAAAGACTAAATGATTTTATTAAGTTAGAGGAAAAAAGTATGGAATAGTTTAAAAGACATACTAGCTATGTAGGGAAAAACTTTCCTGAAACAGCCATCAATTCCTCTGTCTGTGTGTGTGCAGCCCTTCATGCCTCTGGCCAGCCTGCGCTGT
>NW_015605363.1:0-531 GCF_001515605.1 Sinocyclocheilus anshuiensis | reverse complement strand
GTGGAGTGATGGAAAGAAAGGTTCACGGTGGGGTTATCACAGCCAGGCAGCACTGGGAGCTACGTGGCTGTTTGTGGGTCTCCATGCACACACACACACACACACACAAGAGCACCGCAGAAATGACACTTGCGTATAGCTGTGTATCACAGAGCAAACAGCAGCTCTTTGCCTCAAAGTCTGCCAGCCTAGAGAGCAGATCAAACGCAGTGTTTGGGTGAAACCATATCGACAGAGTGTCAAGCACAACAGGGGCTGTGAGGAGGGGCACTCTCTGTCTTTCTTTCTTTTTGCTTTCTCTCTCTCTTTCCCAGCCTCTATTTTTCCACAAAGAGCCATTGCTATGTGTGTCAGTCACATTGTGCGATATGTGTCAATATCTAATTGCTCTGATGGCTGAAGATGGACGGACAGAATGGAGGAGTGAGATGGCAATCAAGTAAGTCGGACAGAAGAAAAGGAGCCGTTTTATTGCAATTCCATTACGGCTCTTTCAGCATTGCGACATGGATGAAGGAAAACTATTACTCA
>NW_015605362.1:0-531 GCF_001515605.1 Sinocyclocheilus anshuiensis | reverse complement strand
GTTACAGGAAGTGAATCCATAAGACAAAAATCCATTCAGAGCAGATGACCTCAACGAGACCTTTAGGAACACACACTCTCCACAGCGCAGCGGCCGATGTGTGAACGCCAGAGCGCAATCCTCACGTCTGTTATAATAACGCACCGCTATGTGTTCAGTCAGCAGACGCAGACCGTTGCCATGCACACAGTGGAAATGCAAGTCATCGTTGAGCTGACGTGACATCACTGAGTTGAGGGCGTTTGGAGAGCTTGAGAAGGATGGCAGATCTTCCTGGAGGTCAAGCTCAGAGCAGTTGCTTGACAGATGCCACTCATCCATGCATTCATGAGTCACAGTAGGACAGAGATATTCAGCTGGCACCATCTTACTGTCTGGAAAAAACACATGCACTGCATTCAAAATCAGTATCCTGCTATTATTTTTCCAAGTGATTGAACTTACATTTTTCTGCTTGGCAGGTAATAATTATTTAAGAAGGGAAGACAACTGCCTAGCAACCAACCAGAAAACACTAGCAACCACATCAAA
>NW_015605361.1:0-531 GCF_001515605.1 Sinocyclocheilus anshuiensis | reverse complement strand
TTGGTCAGTATAAAAGTAATAGAAGTCTATGGAAAGTCCCCACAAGTCACAGAAACAAACGTGTGTGTTATAGTCCAACCATTAATTATAGAATTTGATTTGATTTGATGTAAAACATACTACTACTGCTAAGAATAATATAAAATGCTGTAAAATCGATTATTGTTATTTTAGTGTTGATGCACATATAGCGATAGCCGATTTAAAAAAAAAAACTTTAAGCAAGAGACAATAAAGAATTAAAATATAAGTACACAAACAAGATGTTTGCTCTATTACAGACAAATCTCTCTGTAGCCATTTACAATTATAGTCAACCACTGCATTTCAATGATGGTCCAAACATGTAGCATGAGCAGTTTTTGATTTAAATTAGATTGTATAATTTTAAAATTTGAAGCAACAATAGAAAGGTCTGACTTTAGCTTTGTGAAATTATGCTACATAGCACATGCCTGCACGCAACAGAAACAGCGGATGGGCTGAATGAGACACAAATTCACTCTCTGCCAGCAGGTGGCGCTTATGGAA
>NW_015605360.1:0-531 GCF_001515605.1 Sinocyclocheilus anshuiensis | reverse complement strand
TCTTATTGAATCCTTGCTTCTTCGGTCCTACCACCAGCTTTACTGCACTTTAATGTCGGCCATGTCGTGTGTGGACTGACAGTCTCGGCAGCCAAACAAATGAAGAAGAATCAGATGACGTACAATAACCGGAGGCGGGACGCCGCGAGGGCCAATCACGGGCTGAAATAGACACACATGGAGCATGACGTTTACTAAAATGAAAATGTATCAAATAATGTAAATTTCGTTTTAACGCATATACTTTGATATACAAATAAGCATTCTTTTCTTGGACTTACCTATATGGGAAGTTGACGCATAATATATATATTTTATAATTTTAGGCTAAAATTTCTAATAATGTTTAAGGGAAATCATCTTCAGTTCTGACTGGTGACTGGTCACGATTTTTTTTTTAAAGTTTTTAATCATTTCATTTCCTTTTTTAATTACACTAGGTTCTTTTAAATGTTCATGATGTTTGAAAAATTAATTCTTAAATTCAATATAGTTTCACAATTAATATGAGCTCATAAAATAGCATGAGTA
>NW_015605359.1:0-528 GCF_001515605.1 Sinocyclocheilus anshuiensis | reverse complement strand
CTATCTATCTATCTATCTATCTATCTATCTATCTATCATCTTCCATCCGTGTTGCTTCTCTGCTGTTCCACAGATTCGTCCTTTTATCATGTTCTCTGAGCTGTTCATTATTTAAGTGCATTACACAAAGTATTTTAAGTTGGAATTCAGTGTCATTACTGATAAGCGGATGTAAAATGACCTAGATGAATTCTGTTGTAAATTCATTCTGCGGGTTATCCAGCTCCCTTTTCTATGAACTGTCTGGAGCGAGAATGAGGTTTTGCTTCATCAAATATCAGCACTGTGATAGGAAATAGGAGCCCGAGTGCAAGTACGGTGGCTTCAAGGAAAATACCATAAAAGAGCTGACAGAACACAATTTAGAGTAAAGGAGCAGAGTACTCAAATTTTATCCCCCATCACCCTTACTGCTCTCTCTCATTCTGTCTGTCTGTTCGCTCTCTCTCTCTAGCAGGATGCCGTGATGTCTGGTGTTGATAGTGTCTGTATTTTAGGAGTGTGATTTGAGAGCTTGAGGGAATTTGG
>NW_015605358.1:0-531 GCF_001515605.1 Sinocyclocheilus anshuiensis | reverse complement strand
GATCATGGAATGAGAGAAAACAGACTTCTTCCCATCATTATTAAACCAACATAAAATTCAAATAGGCCCTGTTTACTTTCTTAATACACATTTATAATGATTTATTAGTGATTACAGCAACAATAGCAAATACATTTGGGTTATAAATGTCAAATTTGGAAGCACTTGTTCATCTAATGTCAGTCATATTATGATAAATGAGCAGCTGCTCACCTCAATCTCATGACATGCCTCATCATAATCAACACCTTTACTCTCAATATTCATTGTGAGAGGCACATTATCTGATTCTCTTTACAAACTCTGGTTTTTCTGACCTCTTCCACTGGCAAAGTGAGCTGTAAATGTGTTATGTCAGTGCTACATTTATACTGCCTTCCTCTATTCATATCATTCAAAATGATAAAATCAACAGAAAAGGGCAGCTGTTTTTCTTATCACTCACAGAGCTTCCTATTCCTATCTGTTACGTGACAGCGTTTAGTGCTCCACCCCCCCCCTTTTGTTATTGGTAGTTTTGCTAATGCTTTG
>NW_015605357.1:0-527 GCF_001515605.1 Sinocyclocheilus anshuiensis | reverse complement strand
TCTATTTGTAGCGGTCAGCATAAATGCGTCACAGTCTTTTTTCAGGCCTTGGTTGTATTCATGAAAAAAAGAAACAAGGCTGAGGATCTCACACACACACATACACATGCACATTAACCATGATATCTATATCTATGGGAAATACCACAGACTTCTATTGCTATTGCTATTGCTAAAATAAACCAGAATTACAGACTATATATATATATATATATATATATATATATACAGACTGTAATTCTCTCTCTGTGTGTGTGTGTGTGTGTGTGTGTGTATACGTGTGCACACTACCATTTAAAAATCTGGGGTCAGTAAGATTTTTTTTAATGTTTTTGTAAGATAACATTAAAATGCTCATCAAGGCTGCAAAACTACAGTAAAAACAGTAATATTGTGAAATATTATTTTAAAGAATTTAAAGAGTTTAAAGGACTATTTGAATATACATATTTACATAAAATATTTACATAAAATTTAATTATTTCCTGTGATGGCAAAGCTGAATTTTCAGCAGCAATTACTCCAGT
>NW_015605356.1:0-531 GCF_001515605.1 Sinocyclocheilus anshuiensis | reverse complement strand
GTATTACAACAAATGAGGTTTATCAAGCAATAATTCAGCTTAAAGATAGGAAAACTGGTGCTTTAGATCAAATGACTGCTGAACACCTCATATTTGCGAGCCCTAGGCTTGTGGTTCTTCTCGCAATTTGCTTCCCTGGTTTTATGATACATGGGCTGCTGCCAGAGTCGATGTTGTCAGTAACCTTGTTGCCTGTTATTAAGGATAAGGCTGGCAAGGTAGGTAGTTTGGATAACTATAGACCAATTGCTTTAGCAAGTGTTGTGTCAAAGGTTTTGGAAAGAACCATATTTAGATCGATTAGGTGTTTATCTTGATACCACAGACAATCAGTTTGGTTTTAAGTCTCACCATAGTACTGATTTGTGTATATATGCTCTGAAGGAAGTTGTAGAACTCTATAAAAGACAAAATTCCACTGTTATAATCGGCTTTATTGATGCTTCTAAAGCTTTCGATAGAGTTAATCATCAAAAGTTGTCCAGCAAACTAAGACAAAGGGGCGTACCTAATAGCATATTAAGAATTTTG
>NW_015605355.1:0-531 GCF_001515605.1 Sinocyclocheilus anshuiensis | reverse complement strand
TGTGGGCAGGCAGTGTGAATGTCGAAAAGACGAGGTGTCCACCGAGGACCTGGACAAAAACTGCCGCAAGGACAACGGCACGGACATCTGCAGCAATAACGGCGAGTGTGTGTGTGGCACCTGCGAATGCAAGGAAAGAGACAATCCTGAAGAGCGCTACAGCGGCAAATTCTGCGAGTGTGACAACTTCAACTGCGACCGCTCCAATAATAAACTCTGCGGAGGTACTGGAACAGTTTTAGACCATGCATGTTACCAATGCATCACTCAACAGGCCATTAATAGAGGAAGACAGCAGACAGTTTATAATCAGCAGATGAAGGTTGTTAATGTGATGTTTTTCCTGCAGGACACGGCCGCTGTGAGTGCAGGGTGTGTATCTGTGATGCTAACTACACGGGAAGTGCGTGCGACTGCTCCCTGGACGCCTCCACATGCTTAGCCTCCAACAAGCAGATCTGTAATGGCAGAGGGAACTGTGAGTGTGGGACCTGCAGGTGCACCGACCCCAAGTTCCAGGGGCCCACCTGT
>NW_015605354.1:0-531 GCF_001515605.1 Sinocyclocheilus anshuiensis | reverse complement strand
ACCAAAAAACAGTCATATCCTTTTTATTATTCACCTATTCCATGTTAATAATACACTCAAAATGGTGAAATATCTACTCCACTTTCTGTAACTGAAGTCTGTGTTCTTTGTATTGAGTAAAGCGGTCGATCTGTGACATTTAGATCCTCTTTTGCTGAAACATCTGTGCGCTCTGTGAATCCGCAGGTCAGAGTTCATTGGATGTGTCTGTATATGCTTGTGTTCCCTACTTCTGCCTGTCATTGTTACCATACGGCACAGACATATGCGGATCCCTGTAATGTATTTATGGATTTGATCATTCATCTCTCAATATGGGCTCATAAAGCACAAACAGATGGTTCACATCATAAGATGCAGATGAAAAATTTATTCACTGAAGGCCTTCCAAAAAGGAGAGGGTAGTAGGAGGAAGCATCTTCAAAAACGGCATTGCTTGGGCCGGTGAAATGTTCCCATTTAAAATGAACTCTGAGAGTAACGGAGGCTTCAGCGCAGCGTGGATTTGAGGGATGTAATGTTGTAGGTCTG
>NW_015605353.1:0-528 GCF_001515605.1 Sinocyclocheilus anshuiensis | reverse complement strand
TGTGGCACATGAGCGCATTATAAGGATATTTAAAAGAACAGTTTGATCAAATGAACAGGTGAACCTCATTCATAGCCTCACAGCTGAGCTCTATAAACAAGTGCCCTTCAGATCTCTCTCGCATTTATTTTATTGCTTTTTAATGCGTTACCAAACAGCTCACTGGCGTACTTGATTCTGATTGGTCAGTCAGATTAAAATATTCAAATATCTATAAAGTCAGCATTTATTTATTTTTACACACATAATACATGTAAAACATGTCCATGTATTTGTTTATTTGGTTAGTAGCCATCTAAATTGTTTAAGTTTATTTTATGCTAATCAGGCTTAACATTATGCGGTTGGCATCTGATCATGCAAAATGATTATACATACTTAATGCATTTACATGCACAACAAAATGCTGACAAGTATCAAAAATCTACAAATTTTCATAATTTAAAAAACCAGACAAAGCAAAAAAAGCTATTTGCATAATTTGTGGAATATATATATATATATATATATATATATATATATATATAT
>NW_015605352.1:0-531 GCF_001515605.1 Sinocyclocheilus anshuiensis | reverse complement strand
TAAAATCACAAAAAAAAAATTGTGATTTCCAGACCTGAAAAAGTCACAGAAATTCAGTTGTGGACATTTCTTGAGTAATAGATATTTTATTTTAAATTAAAATAAATGTATAAAAACTGTACCCCAAAAATGTCCACATCCACAACTTTTTAGGGTTTTGTTAACTTCTGCGACTTTTCCAGGTCTGAAAATAATTATTTTAATGACATAGTTTTTTTTATTTAATTTTATGCTAAATTGTTATATAGTTATATTTAGATTTATAAAAAATATATATCCAGGTAGCTATCAAGACCATGACTACGAAAATCCAAATGCTCTCTTCATCAATTTATTCAGGTTCATCTGTTTTTCAACCCATTCTTACTTGATTTGTGGCCTTTTTTAGGTTTGCCCTGTTTGCCCCTCGGGACAGGTGCAGGAATCTCTTCTTCCTCTTGGGGCATCTGTGCAACCTTCTGCAGGAAAGCCTTCTCCAGAGACTGAGCCATCAGGACGATGTCATCTGTTGGCTGTAATAAACAGACGACT
>NW_015605351.1:0-531 GCF_001515605.1 Sinocyclocheilus anshuiensis | reverse complement strand
TGCTTTATTGTCAATTCTTCCACATGTACAGCACATACACACATACACACATTACTGCGTATGAAGAGCTTGTGTTTGTTGCAAGCACATTTTCTAGGCTTGTAATCATTGTTGGCGTATTTGTGCAGCAGTTTATACTAATACTGCATATTGATGTAATTTAGTAAAGCTGAAGGTAATTATATCTGAAAACATTTCTAACTTGAATGGAAATTATGCACTGTGAGAATGTAACAATGTTATTTATATACTATTATAGTATTTGTGAATATTTGGAATTTTGATCTTTTCAGTTTTTATTTTAATTTTGGTTTAAGGTTTGGTAATTTTACTATGGGTCTTAGTTGTTTTTTTTTTGTTTTTTTTACTATTTTTTGTCTAGCTGTAATTTTTTTAGATTTTAATTTTTTAGTAATTTTAGTACTTAAACTTATTTCAGTTAGTTGTCAAGACAACATTTCTGGTTTTATTTTAATTGTTCCCTATTTTATTTCAACTTTCATTTTTTATTATTTAAAAAAAAAAAAAAAA
>NW_015605350.1:0-531 GCF_001515605.1 Sinocyclocheilus anshuiensis | reverse complement strand
GAAAAAAAAAAGAGAATAAGAATGAAAAAGCTTTTAGGTTGCAACTGCCTAGATGTCTATAGTTCACTAACTCGTTGGTCTTCTTCTTCAAAAAAGAAAATAAATGGTTGTGTTAAACATCATCCAATGTTTGTCTAGCATTTTGACCGAGTGAGCTGTGAAACTGTCTACAAGAGGCAAAGTTACTAGTAAGTTTAGGGAAACATATGTGCCACTTCACGTCCAACAATCACTCGCTGGTTTGCGGAAGCTAATGCAGCTGACAGGCTGCAGGAAGATGCTCACCGACACTCTCACCATCATGATGAAGAGCCGCTGAAGCCGACACACTCTGCTCCAAACCATTAGCAGTGATACAGAACATGCTATCAAGCCCGGGCGAGGAATAACTCCTGCTGATGTGACTGTGTGAGCTGTTGCTTGACTCTTCACTGTTTAAAAGACATTTGAAAGGAATAAAAGAATGCATTACATAGATGACAGTTTACATTTACATTCAAGAGGGTCTGGCTGCAGCCTCGCACTTGCACT
>NW_015605349.1:0-531 GCF_001515605.1 Sinocyclocheilus anshuiensis | reverse complement strand
TGGGTAAAAACACATTGGTTGTGTTAGACAGCTGGGCAGGAACTAGACAGGCTGGGATGACTTATATGCCTGTATGAAGAAACCCATCCATGGCATTGGAAAATATGAGTGGACCGTAGACAGCACCCTGAGGGACACCTTAACTCACCTGGAAGCCAGTGGAGTGCTGAGAAGGCCAAGAGGAGGAAGAGCAGATGTCCGGATGCTTTGTGGAACCACAGGAGAGGTGGCCATATCCTTCTTGGTAATGGAGATCTCTGCAGGGAGAAAATTAGAGATACCTGAAAGGATGTAATGCAAATTTCCAATTAAGGAGGTAACATAGAAAGCAGAAAGGTATAACATATTCAGCATAATTTCTTGTGGACATACCTTGTGAAAGCTTGGGTGCAGGCTGCTCAATACTTGATGTGCATTGCTGTGACTCTACGTTACTTAACGGTTGTTGAACATTTCCCTCTAAAGTGAGTGACTCTCCTTTTATTTCACTACTGAATAAAAGAGAGAGAGAAAGGGAGAGAGAGAGAGAGA
>NW_015605348.1:0-531 GCF_001515605.1 Sinocyclocheilus anshuiensis | reverse complement strand
GGAGAGGCGATAATGGAGACATAGAGGAGAACGAGAGGTTCAGGGAAGGATGGGGGCAGAACGGAACAGCCAGAGAGGAAAAGGACAACGAAAAGATGGTGTCATCAAAAGAAGAAGGGGGCAGAGGAGCAGGAGGAGGAGGAGGGCGAGATGTAGGTGGGGAGAGGAGAAGAAGGAGAAAAAAAGAGAGAAGCGTCAAACAGAGGCAGTATCCACCGTAACACAGGTAGCAGAAGAGACCACAGCCGCCCTGGTCTGCATGAGCCTGCAAATGTGTGTGCGCGTGTCCATTCCCGGCCTGAGTGAGACCGCCTTGAGCCGACGGTGAGCGGTCAGCGTGCGTGTGCGTCTGGGAGGCGTGTGCGGCCTGTTTGCGGCCCGCTCCCGTGCGTGCCTGACTGGATCGCGGCGTGTGTCGGGTCTGCCCTGAACGACAGTGTGCATGTGTGTGCCGCGGCGTGTGTGGCGTCAGTCGCCCGCCACCGGTTCTTCCGGGAGACTGTTTTTTGGTCTGTTGAGAGCCTCCCATCT
>NW_015605347.1:0-531 GCF_001515605.1 Sinocyclocheilus anshuiensis | reverse complement strand
TACTCTTTCCAGTACTGCATTTTATATGTATACATGTCTACTTAACGACAAAGTGCTCAACAAACATTTGAACTCCTGTCAGAGAAATCATTAATAAATATCTGCACTCCTTTTAGAAGACTCTCACCTCTATTTCTATCTATGTACGAAAATAGCTTTGAATATTATATTGATATTTCTATACTGTGGACAAAAACCGGCCTCTCTAGTCACCAATCAGCATTCAGAGAGAGAGGGATGCGATGACATACTCATTCAGTTCTGGCATTACTGTTGCACAGTATCTACGGAACAAGTAGTCCAATGAATTAATAGCAGCCTACGGTTTCTTTTTGTCTTGATGTCGTTGCCTAGGATTTAGAGCTCAAATAAAGCATCAAGTGGTCTGCATAAGGCAGGGGTGTCTACTCCTGCTCCTTGAGGGCCAATGTACTGCAGAGTTTATCTCCAACCTGCCCCAACACACTTGCCTGGACGTTTCTAGCAATCCTCAAGACTTTGATTAGCTGGTTCAGGTGTGTATAATTAGTA
>NW_015605346.1:0-531 GCF_001515605.1 Sinocyclocheilus anshuiensis | reverse complement strand
GAGTCTGCCACGGGCCTCCGTCTCCCTGCATTTGTGAAATAAGCCGCCTGGCTAAATGATGGAGTCATCAGGCTGACCTTTAACCTGATGCCTGCCCAGACATAATTGCATGTCCTACTGATAGAGGGGACGGGCACGGCTTTCATATCCCGCCGCTTTATCTCTCTCTCTCTCTCCGTTAAGATA
Organism: Sinocyclocheilus anshuiensis; assembly: GCF_001515605.1. NCBI lineage: Eukaryota > Metazoa > Chordata > Actinopteri > Cypriniformes > Cyprinidae > Sinocyclocheilus > Sinocyclocheilus anshuiensis. Next base: position 345 of record NW_015605346.1, on the reverse strand, counting down.
CGTTCCTCTTTGCATAGATCTCACAACAGAACAAAAACAACAAAGTATCGCATCTCCATTTCCAAACGATGCTGTTACATTTAGCGCGAGGTCCTGGCGTATATATATATCACGCCGAGCGAACTGGTCCCTTACTGTATACGCATTATCTAAATGGTATCTCTGAATGTCAAGGGCATAAAGGAAATTAAATCGGAAAGTGCAGATAGAGCAAAGGCGATTTTATCTTCTGGTGATTGCAGTTTTGATAGGTATTCCAGTGAATTTCATTTTCTCCGGATAGCGAGGAGATGAGTTAGCCGCCACATTTGTTCATTTTTCTTCTACATGATTTATGTGAGTTGA
>NW_015605345.1:0-511 GCF_001515605.1 Sinocyclocheilus anshuiensis | reverse complement strand
TGTGTGTGTGTGTGTGTGTGTGTGTGTGTGTGTGTGTGAGTGCGCATGTGTGTGTGCGTGTGTGTAAGAAATATAATAAATTAAATAATTATAATTAAAAATATAAATATTAGATTAAAAACTAAAACTAATACAAATCTAAACTTAGAAAACAAAATAATTTACACTGAATAAACAAATAAAAATTGGCTACTGAATTACTATAAAATTGGCTACTGAACTGTGTATTGTATAGAAAATCATGATGTAAATCTTCATGCGTTGTAGCTGGAGCTAACAATCTGTGAATGTGTCTGTATCGCTCCGCTGCAGTGTTCATGGTGTGATGATGCTCTTCATCAGCGCTGCTCGTCTTCACAGGACGCTCTGAAGCCGGTGTTCACTGTGGCCAGCGTCGCCAGCAGCAGCGCTCCACCCACCGTCAGCGGGAACGGAGCCAACGGCACACTGCTGAAGAGCGCAGGACTCATGCAGCTGCCCGCAGGATTCACCTTCATGTCAGGTGTGTGTG
>NW_015605344.1:0-528 GCF_001515605.1 Sinocyclocheilus anshuiensis | reverse complement strand
TGTGTGTGTGTGTGTGTGTGTGTGTGTCTCTGTGTGTGTGTGTGCGCGTGTGTGCGTGCTTCTTTGAAATGACCCTAAATGAGAAATACTCAGGAAATTTCAATAAAAATAAATAGTTTAACCAGTATTTCAAGTGTGGGTCAAACGACAGGAGGGTTAAAGTTTATATATTTTAAATGTAGTTAATTGAAACTTCATTATAAATCAACATCATTTTACACTGTAAACAGTGGTACCTGCCATTGTTAACAAATAACTATTTTTACCTGATTTAACCAATAAAAATGAGTTTTGTTGGTATAAATGAATGTGTATAGGTTGGTAATTCAGAAATTAAGTGGATAAAAAAAACTAAAGTTCAGCTAATTGCATTTAATATAATTTTAAACAATAATACGTGTTCATTTAATTTCAATTAGTGTGCAGTTATGTATTAAGGGTTAGTGTCCATATAGATTAAATAACAGCAACAACAAAATCTAACATTTAAGATATATATATATATATATATATATATATAATTTTCTT
>NW_015605343.1:0-531 GCF_001515605.1 Sinocyclocheilus anshuiensis | reverse complement strand
TTTTTAGTTTATTTATCTTTATACATTATTAGTTTATTATTTCTTTATCTGTTATAGTAATTTTTTTCTCTCTATATATTTAAAATAGATCTAGATATCATATCGATATAATTTTTTTATAGATATTAAATTATTTAAATAGATCTCTAATAGATACTCTCTGGTTACATTTTCACAAGTTAATAATCTTTCTTTCTTTCTTTATTTCTTTATTTTATTATATAATATATTATTATATTATTATATAATATATTATCCTAAGCTGCTATTATTATTATTATTAGTAGTAGTAGTAGTATTAATATTAATCAAAATAGTAATTATTTTCTCCATAAATTGAAAACCGTGCATATGACACTTAAGATAAGAAAACCCCAGTTCTTACCAAGGTGTTAATGTGCCTCTCTATCCCTTTTCTGAAACCCCTCAAAAATTAGTGAACTTAACACGAAACAGTGCTGTTATTTTATTTATTGGTTATGAGGCTATGAAGATGGTATCGTTTTAATTGCTTGCAGTCTCATATGGGAT
>NW_015605342.1:0-531 GCF_001515605.1 Sinocyclocheilus anshuiensis | reverse complement strand
CGATGCAGATTCAGAAACCTGATCTGATGAATCTCTTTCACAAGCGTCTCTTAAATGCTCCTATACTTCCTCTGCGGCTGCATGATCGTGTTCTTGATTTCATTTCTACACCAGCGTCTAGACAATAATCACACGTTCTCTGAAACATCTCTGAGCTGACAAACTCTCGCTCTCTCGCAGTAATTCAAGGCTAAACGGAGATCCAGCAGCGTCTCTCCACGGGTCAATCTCATGCAGACCTGTCAAGAGCAAGTCCAAATTCAAACAAAATCAAAAGAAAAAAAAATTGCATGGAAAAAATATTTGGGATCATTATGAAATATAATAAAAAATACATTATTTACATTTTTTGGCTCAATGAAATCATTGCATCATTCATTTTTAGGGCTCTTATGGTCCTAAAAGCCTTTATTTCTCAAATTTCTCAATGAAAAAACAATTTTGGCATATATATATATATATATATATATATACATATATCAGGGTTGCCCTCGACTAAGGATTTTTCTGGTCGACTAGTAGTTGTTCATT
>NW_015605341.1:0-531 GCF_001515605.1 Sinocyclocheilus anshuiensis | reverse complement strand
GACTACTTCTCCAAGCACTTACGCCCTAAAGAGCAGCAGAGTTTGGCACATGGTCAGAGGAGCCGCTTTCATCAGCGACACAGACTTTCACTGACAAGCCTGAATTACAGTCCTGCTATCCATGTGTGTGTGGAAGGGCTGGACAAAATTCAGAAGAATTTTAAGAACTGGCTCCAAATTCAGAGTCACAACACAGAGAAAGTTTATTAGTTCAACATAAGTTTTGCAACCATAAATTATTTAATTAATTTTGAATATTTATGTTTATTTTTTCCTCATATGTAGAATGCAGTAGCTGAAAACATATATTTCTGAACTGAACAACACTGTCAAAACAATTTAAACACAGCCATCAACTACAGCACCACTATTTTTCCCTCAAACAACTCTATAGAAATAAACATTGACAACAAACTTAAAATGTTTTTAATAAATAATGTTGAGAAAACTAATGAAGTACTGCATTATTTAATATCTACCTATCTATCTATCTATCTATATACATATAAAATAATACAATTTGAGTTTTAT
>NW_015605340.1:0-531 GCF_001515605.1 Sinocyclocheilus anshuiensis | reverse complement strand
TGCATCTCAGGAGCAAGAGCAAGGCCAAGGTGCTCTGTGTGTGTGTGGGAACGTGTTTGTGCGTCCATATGCGAGAGAGAGAAAATGTGCTGCAACAGGGGCCTCTACGGTTCAGCCATTCCATCACAAGAACACTGTCACTTAGCTACATGCGAGGAAAGGTGTCTGTGCGCGCTTGTGTGTGTGTGTGCGTGTGTGTGTGATTCTCAATAGATCTCAGGAAATAAGAAAGCTGCAGACACAGAAACCGTAAGAAAACAGATATAAGAAAACTGAAATAGTCTTGGTGGCTATGAATTTCAAAGAAAAATTGCATTGTCTTTGTGTTTTAGTAGCGTGCCAAGGTTTTTAATGCTATTTTTTTGCCCGAGCGTGCATTCTCATCACAAAACATAATCCTGAATGCTCGAAAGCTGCAAAAATATTCATTATCACATGCCACCTCACCCGGCTAGCCAGGAAGCGTTATATCGATGAGAGGCCACCAAAGAGAGACCAGGCTATTAGTGCTGGCCAATAAATCTTGTCAGT
>NW_015605339.1:0-531 GCF_001515605.1 Sinocyclocheilus anshuiensis | reverse complement strand
TCGCTTAGCAACAGGTTTGGGAATCATTCTGTACAGAAGATCATCCGTCTTTTTCATCTCGTAGTCCAACATTTTCATGCTTTCCTCTAGTTTACTGGATTTCTTTTGCTCCTATGGGGCAGAAAGAGAAAAACAAAGATATAGAGAATGAAGGACAGGCAATAAGAGGAGAACAGGTCTGTGATGCCCTTAACATGTGTTATTGAGAATGCTTTTACACTTTAAAATGGACCACTAAGGGAACCAAATAAAGGCAAGAAATCAGTTGTCCAATGCAATCCAGAACTGAATTAAAAACAGAAATAAAAATTAATTAAAACCATACAAACATTAAAAAAAGATACTGAAATAGTTTTTTTGATTCACATATAAGTCGAAATTCTTTCTCAGACCCCTACAGTGCAAGACTGACACACATGGAGCAAACTGAGCCTGATCTGGATTTCTGTTCATGAGTCCATCAAAAGCAGGGCGCTCTTGAGGCCCGACAGCTGTACCTGTATGAGGGCTCTCTTGAGCTCTTCAGACTGC
>NW_015605338.1:0-531 GCF_001515605.1 Sinocyclocheilus anshuiensis | reverse complement strand
CTCCTGTGTGAAAACAAGCTGGCAGAGAGATGTCCTCCGGTCACAGCAAAGTAAACACACACACAACAGAGGAAGTAAGCTCAGACCCACCGGGGTCATAGGTCACCACAGTGGCATTGTTGGGAAGGCAGAGCGGATACTGAGTGGGCTGTGACACGTACGGAGAAGCTCTTGAGTGTGTCTGCATATGTATTAATAAATAGAGTGGCCCGTGAGAATAGGAAATACGCTGTGCACTAAATGCAGATGCACTAAATCTGACTGCTGTTATTGATAAGCAGCCAAAGTGTCTCATCCAAACTGGCTCCTCTTCTTAAAGATGTTTTTGTTTAAAAAATGCTCCATGAATCAATGAAACATCCTGCGATTGTTTGTTTTGGGGAAGGTGTGTTGTGCATTTGATATGGGTTGGTTTACAGTAGAGGATACTAGTATCTAGATTAACAGGTGAGACGCCCAAAGACATTGATAATACATTGTTCAGAGTTCCTGTTTTTTTTGCAAAGAGTTCAGTTTTTTTTTTTTTTTTTT
>NW_015605337.1:0-531 GCF_001515605.1 Sinocyclocheilus anshuiensis | reverse complement strand
TTTTTTTTTTTTTTTTTTTAATTTTTTTTTTTTTTTGGACGGGCAGTGTATTTTTAGATTATTTGAAATTAAATCATTTTAATTATTATTATTTATTTCTTTTAAAGCATGTTTCCTGTGTATGTCAGCATAATATATCTTGTTCATCAAGGCTGCTGGATTCAAATTAATTTTATTTTCTTTTACAGTTTTTTTTGACAGAACAGAACACTGTTTTTCTGCCTCTCACTTCTTCCGGCTCTGCTGAGAGATGTCCACTCCTGACCCACCTATGGGCGGGACCCCTCGGCCGGGCCCTTCCCCAGGCCCTGGGCCATCTCCAGGGGCCATGTTAGGGCCTAGTCCTGGACCCTCACCTGGCTCTGCCCATGGAATAATGGGCCCCAGCCCTGGGCCCCCCTCCTCAGGACATCCACTACCTCCACAGGGCCCCTCAGGTTACCCTCAGGACAACATGCACCAGTTGCACAAGGTACTACCAGGTTTTATCTAGGCCTGGGCGATAAAACGGTATCGATATTTATCGACGGT
>NW_015605336.1:0-529 GCF_001515605.1 Sinocyclocheilus anshuiensis | reverse complement strand
GAGAGAGAGAGAGAGAGAGAGAGAGAGAGAGAGAGATTTGCTTTCCTTCAATTTTTCTCCATTCATCAAGGAGGGAATCAATAGAGGGGAGTTTTCAACTGCATTTCAATAGGGAGAAGTTTTGTCAGTCAAAGGTTTAGTATGATTCAAACTTGCCTTAGAGACATGCGATCGATTCACCTGAAAAGCTGCACAGGGACTTTCGGTCAATAACAGTCTGCCTGTGTATTTCTGCCTCTCACACATTTAATAATGCTGCCCAAATACAGAGGATTAAGTCAATTAGACTGTTTAAACAGTCAGAAATTATTAAGTTATTCCTTTTTTGAGTGTTGGGAAGCAAAGGGGGAGGAGAACATTATCTGAGTGTGTTTGTGAGAGAGAGTGTGCTGTATAATGAGTGGAGTTTGCATCCCTACTATCGCTTATACTCAGGGTTATTTAATACAAAGTTTTTAATTATCATGTAAAGGAGAGCTGTTGCCTCTCTAAATTTACAGTTTTTTTTTCCAGTCAAGCGATAAATCAG
>NW_015605335.1:0-525 GCF_001515605.1 Sinocyclocheilus anshuiensis | reverse complement strand
TATCTATCTATCTATCTATCTATCTATCTATCTATCTATGTCACTCTCTCCCTATCTATCTATCTATCTAGATTATGCACTCCATATGAGAGGCATAAGATACAGTAGTAAGTGTAAGTAATATGGGTTTGGAACAACATGAGGGTGAGTAAATGACTGTTTATTTTGGGAGAAGTGAACTATCCCTTTAAATGTATGTTTCATTTATGCATAATTTGGCAGTGCAGGTAGTTAATGTCTTTAGAGCAGCTTTGTCTGCATTCTCATGGCTCATTTCATGGATTATAAAGCAGGAATAATACCGCAGATGTAATTTCAGGGTGTTTGTTTTGGGCCGTCTTGAATGTGTCACCAAATATGTTGAATGTGAGTTAAACTGCAGGTGTATTATGTGTGTGTTTTCTGCCGTCTTAGGGAAGGCGACTGGTGGCTGGCTCGCTCGCTGACGACGGGAGAGAGTGGATACATTCCCAGCAATTACGTGGCACCGTCTGATTCCATCCAGGCTGAAGAGTAAATCCTCTT
>NW_015605334.1:0-531 GCF_001515605.1 Sinocyclocheilus anshuiensis | reverse complement strand
ATGGACACACATCCCACTCCCCATTTATTGAATGGGAACTGTTTAATAGGTTAGTGGACAATCATCCCATTAGCCTATTATAGCGATCCCATTAAATAAATTGCAAATGGACACACATCCCACTTGCAGTTTATTGAATGGCATCATCCCACTAATCTACTACACTGTTCCCACCGAATAAATTGCAAATGGGATGATTGTCCACTTACCTACTATACATTGTCCCAATTCAGACTTATTGTATGGGCTCCAGATATTTTGTGTTTTTGGACATTTGAAATCAAGGTCCATCCAGTATAAAAGTGATTTTACTGCACTCAGCAGGTCCCCCTGAGTCCGTAGCACCAAGTTTCATCCCACAATTCCACTGTCCACAAACCCGCTATTTCAGACAATGGAATAAATTGCAAGTGGGATCTCCATATATCAGCCCTGGAAGGCTCTAGGTCCTCCAGACCTGCATTCCTGTCTTAGCCTCAGTGCCCTCTATCAGAATCCAGAGTTTCAAGAAGTTTGGATAAACTTTTTTTT
>NW_015605333.1:0-531 GCF_001515605.1 Sinocyclocheilus anshuiensis | reverse complement strand
TTTTTTTTTTTATAAATTAGTACTTTTATTCAGCAAGCAGTTAAATTAATAAAAAATGACAGTAAAGATATTGATAATGTTACAAATATTTCTGTTTCAAATATGAATCACGGTTTTCACAGAAATATTAAGCAGCAACTGTTCATCATTAATAATTAGAAAAAGAAAAGTTGATTTCTGTTTGATCATATGGCACTGAATACTGGAGTAATGGCTGCTTTGCCATCACAGGAATAAATTGCATTTTAAAACACATTAAAATAGAAGACAGTTACTTTATATTGTGGTAATATTTCACAGTGCTATTGTTTTAACTGTCTTTCAAAAAATCTTACTGACCCCAAACTTTCAAACAGCAATGTACGGTAATTACCTTGCTATCCAGTCTATTATGAAAACTCTCAATTTCATTGTAGCCTGTACAGCTATTTGAGTACTGCTTTATTAAGGTGTTGCAGGCCTAACTTACTGTTTACTACAGTGTCAAATTGCAATTTTCCAGCCTGCTGATTGGACATGTGTTAAGGCTGT
>NW_015605332.1:0-531 GCF_001515605.1 Sinocyclocheilus anshuiensis | reverse complement strand
ACTCTCATTCTGACGGCACCCATTCACTGCAGAGCATCCATTTGTAGTGATGGAATGCTACATTTCTCCAAATCAGTTCAGATTATTATTATTTTTTTTTACATGATTATTAAATGTTTTTAAATCTACCATGTGCTATTACACAAAGTTTGGAAGTATTTATTTGCTGAACATGTTTCAGAGATAACATAAAAACGCCTTGTAAATTTCACTTAGAATATTGTGTTAAGTGTTGTTAAAACAGTCTACTCGAACATCAGCTAGAAGTAGTTACACACTGCACTGAAAAACACATTATAACCAAGTCCAGCATTGTTGCAATACACTATTCTATGGTAGTCTTTGAGTCCACAAACTAGCCTCAATTATAAGTATTAAAACATGATTTAATGATAAAAATGTCGCAGTACTGTAAGTCCTACCTGCGCTGCCATCAGTGATAGCTCCATGCTCGTCTGCTCCTGCCCGCTGATGTTGAGATTAACTCACGTCTCTCTGTCTCTCTCCCCCCTTCTCTCTCTCTCTCTCTCT
>NW_015605331.1:0-531 GCF_001515605.1 Sinocyclocheilus anshuiensis | reverse complement strand
TTAATGACATAATTTTCATTTTTGGGTGAACTAACCCTTTAAAGTCGTGAAACTGCATGATGCTCCTTACAAAGAGAACTGATTTAATGCTACAAACATCCACTGTTCAATTCTCTGTTGTTTTCGTGATGAAACCACAGAAACAGTTATTTTCAGACAGGCTGGTAAAATAAGACATTGACTTACTCTTGCCCATTGCACCCATGTAGTTTGACAGCTTTCTTTCCATTTATGTAATGTTATGTGACTTTTTTACTTTTATGGAAGACAAAAGAAGATATTTTGCAAAATGTCCACAAAGCTCTTTTTCATACTGGGGATTTCAAGCTCTAAAAACTACAAAAAAAAGAAAGTACCATATGACTTGTTTCGCTACATTTTGAAGACATACAATAGCTTTGCGCAAGAAAAGACAGAAAAATAGCAGAAATAATGCTTTGAAATCTCATTAAATTCAAATATGCTGCATAAAGACATGTCATGTGTAATATTAACTCTTTCCCCGCCATTGACGAGTTATCTCGTCTTTTA
>NW_015605330.1:0-531 GCF_001515605.1 Sinocyclocheilus anshuiensis | reverse complement strand
TCTTAAAGACATTTTCTAAACATCTATTTGACATCTGATAGGAAAAGTCCTATAGACGCATTGCAGATGAGCAAATACTCTAAAAAAGACATCTTGCAGATGTAAACGCAGACGTCAAATAGACATCTCCGTGATGTACGTGTGCATTTTAATTGTAGTTAAAGTTTTGGTAATTTTGTTGTGCAGTTTTGTTATTATTATTATTTTTTTTTTTATTAGGCTATTATTTTTTCATTTTTCAATATGCTTAGGCTATACAGTTTTTATACATTTTTTTACATCGGGATAAAGAAATGAGAAATGCAATTAGCTAAAATAAAATATGTTTAAGGGTTTTAACATTTTTTTTTTATTACAATTTTTTACAGTTTAAGCTGTGGTTTTAATTTTAGTTACCCCTGATTTTAACTTGTAATCAACTGTAGTCAGAAACTAACAGCCTTCCTTCAATTAACACCTGGTAACATCCATCCATGTGTCCCAAATAGAGATGGTCCTCACTGCAGAACACAAGATCCAGGGGGTGAGGTT
>NW_015605329.1:0-531 GCF_001515605.1 Sinocyclocheilus anshuiensis | reverse complement strand
ATGTCGAGATTTAAAGTAGTACTACAAATTCTAGTATATGACAGAGAAATTATGTCATGGGACATGGGACAAATCCCATGTCCAAGCAAATACATGTATTATTTCATTAAAGTTATATCACCTACCCAGGTCATCTTTCAGCTGTAATTGGTTTAAATACAAAACATATAACCAAAAATAAAATAAACACAGCTATTATAAAATACATGGCAGAAAATACAAAAACATAATAATCTGAACTGGGAAACAGCCAAATAAAACATTTTAATTTTAATTTAATTTAATTTAAAAAATATCTAGGCATCATTAAAAAAAATGCTCTAGAAAATGCATGGCATTACAATATTACATCTTGTTTCAAGAATATCATGAATTATTATTGATTTATTTATTTTACCTTATTGACAAATAAAAAAAAAATGTTACGCACATTTTTTTTTACTTGGTTTATGCAAGTCATAAGTCTGTTTTATTTATTTTATTTTATTTTTTACACAGATTTGCCATTACTGGAAAACAAAACAAAAATAC
>NW_015605328.1:0-530 GCF_001515605.1 Sinocyclocheilus anshuiensis | reverse complement strand
GGAAAAATTGAAATCGCATCATATGACCCCTTTAAATAAACAAAATACTCTACATGATGTCTTGTTTTCATTGATTAAATCCTTATTTGTAAAATCATTTACTTTAGCAACCAATTACATTTTCTGACATAAATCTTTACTCATTTTTCCATTTGTCTCCTCTCTCCAGACTAAGGACAGATCTAGATCATCAATACATTCAAAAGTAATGCATCAACCTGACATGCTCTGGTCCTACCCCATCAACCCCAGATTATTCTTTTTTACTGTTGCATTGTGTAAAAAAAGGACCTCATTTAGTCTATAATTACTAAACTTTTTTAATTACTAAACGTATTTATTTAATTATTTTAAGTAAATAAGTTGTGAAATTAAATGGTTCAGATTTTTTCAGCATTGCTGATTATACTAAATTTGTGAGCACACTGACAAATAAGAGACTGTGCTTGTGCATCCAAACACATCATTCTTCATTTCTGTCCCTTCTCCTTTTGTGACTGACAAACACATCAGATCAGGCTGATGAATAG
>NW_015605327.1:0-530 GCF_001515605.1 Sinocyclocheilus anshuiensis | reverse complement strand
CATCCTCCCTATCAAAGTATTTTCTGAAGCAAAGCGGAAATCATTTGGCCAGAAAGAGAGGAAAACCCTTGTGCACAGGGGATGTTAACACACGCATTTCATTGTGGTTTTCAGCCTGTTTGTGTCTGTGCGTGCCAGTACATTGTCATCTTATGTAAGCTCCATATATGGACTGCTCAATAATATATGTCTACATTATTGACTCTATTCAGGGTAGCTGGAAGGCCCCTTTAGCAAAGCGGAGCTTTTTACTCAAATGCAAATGCTTAAGTATGAGGTTGCATTGTATGGTTATAAAACGCAATGAGAAGAAAAAATACAAGAGTTTTCTTTGAAGTGGATATGCCTCATCATGATAACAAAATGGCTAATAAAGTAAGCTGATAACCTTACCAAGACGTCATGTTATGATTTTTTTTCTGTTATGCAAATCAAATTTGCTGTATTCTCTCGGTTCATTTGCCAAAGCAATCACCAGCTTCTCGTGTCTACAGTGGGTACGGAAAGTATTCAGACCCCCTTAAATTTTT
>NW_015605326.1:0-530 GCF_001515605.1 Sinocyclocheilus anshuiensis | reverse complement strand
TCTGGTCTGTCCTTTTCACTTTCCGTGTGGGAACATGATCCTTAAAAGCAGGCGTTAAACTCATGCTCAGATGCTAGCAAAAACATTGCTAATCTTAGCTGGAACATTACATGTTAAGGACTGGGTTTCATTGGCCACTCTTCTCACATCATGTTGGTGTAAACTGTTCTCAAGAGTGAGGTAAATCATTCAGCAAAACACAATCATACACAAGCGTCTGTTCAAGGTCATCATATCTGAACAATGCTTTTCATAATAAACCCCTAAATAAATAAGTAAAAGTAATGATTGCTAGCTGCTTGAAGGCATTGATTCTGTAAACACAAGGAATTTGGGAAGCAGAGAAGTTAACAGCTTAACTTGAATTAACTACTGAAGTGTAATTTGAAAAATGCTACAGTACTAAATTAAATTAAATTTCATAAGCTTTTTTTTTTAAGAATTGAAAGGCATTCTCAGTTCAGAGATAGATAGATAGATAGATAGATAGAAACAGACTGAGATGGAGGAGAGAGATGATAGATAGATAG
>NW_015605325.1:0-531 GCF_001515605.1 Sinocyclocheilus anshuiensis | reverse complement strand
GTTACATACGTAACCGAGACGATTTGGTGCCAAATTATGGGGGGTTTCTGTGGTCAAAAAACAAATGTGGGTCACTTTGCCTTTAGGTGATACTTTCTTCTTTTATAGAAAAATGTCTGACAGACAAATAATGTTAAAACCAGAAATGTATCTTTTTTCCCTCTATCAAACAATTGCATAGAACATACCTGAGTTCCCTAAATATTATTTTTCCAACATTCCAAAAGTTCCAAAGTTTCTGTGCCTGTAACTCAAGAACTACTGCATCTCAATATTTTTTTCGATTCTGGTTATTATCTGGTTATTTCTTTTGGTATATTATTTTAAGGCTATATATGGGATTGCACCATTGGCAATCCCAGATACATAGGGATCTCAACGCGACCACTGCAAATGTGCAAAGTTCAACAATTTGGACATGGAGCCACACTGAGATGCCCGTATCTATGAGATTGAACCACAGGGGTTTAAAAACCAAAAGATTTCATTGCTATGCGATGGCGCCGCAGACGGCAGCCTCAGTGTTTGGCT
>NW_015605324.1:0-531 GCF_001515605.1 Sinocyclocheilus anshuiensis | reverse complement strand
CACAATAGCACCATGAATTAGACAGGGGTGGTCAAGAACGGAGCGGTGTCTCTGTTTGGGTCAGGTTGAACGGTAAGGCAATGCGTAAAATGATAAGAGACGTAGCCAAATGTGTGGCAGTGCTATGCAGTTCCCGTTCCTAGAGAGGGTCGTTGTGTGTACTTTCCACGTCTTTCCTCTTCCCTTGTCTTAATTGTACACTTGCATCTACATAAAACGGTTCAGACTCATCTCCTTGTTCTCCCAATGTAAGATGTGAGATGCTGGTTTAGAATGCGCTCATTCCACAATCTAGCTTTAAAATAGTCTGATATTTTGAGTATTTCCTTCAATTATTGTTGTTCCGCTTTCGGAAGCGGTTTCATTCTGTTTTCCCTTTCTCTTTCCTCCGTTTTCGCCCCGTCCTGACAGTCTGAGCTCCCTGACACCAGCGCGTGCACGCACGCTCATGTCCTCCCACCGTTGATGACGGGATAAACAAGAGGAGAAACTGCGCATGCGTCAGAACGCAATGGATAGGGGGAAAAAAAA
>NW_015605323.1:0-531 GCF_001515605.1 Sinocyclocheilus anshuiensis | reverse complement strand
CAAAACACCCTCGGACCCCAGAGGGTTAAAACAAATTCAAAGTATTATTACAGAAGTTCTTCAAATTAGTAGTGTCACGTTAAGTTTATTCCTTCATGTTGAAACTGTGTAATCTAAATGGATGTAAATATTTAATGCAATTAAAATACAGAACGCTTAAATTTAGGCCTAGTGCATATTTTGAGTTTTACAAGCTCCAAAAAAGGACAGAAAAATGAACAAAACCACCAGAAATTAGCATGAAAGTAGCCTATATGTCTAATCTTGTATGCAATATATTCAAGATCTTTTGAAGTCAAACAAAGCTGCAGCTCTCAAATTTAATGTGCAATTCAGCAAATTAAAACATGCTGAGATGAGAGTTTATTAAACCTCTTTTTTTTTTAGACCTTGGCAGTAAAAACCAGCCTCCACTTTCATTGTATGTAAAACAGCATCTCTGAAATGCAAACTAAAATCAAGGAGGAAAGAGACTTGTGCAGGTTCGGAACGACATGAAGGTGAATAAACGATGACAGAATAGACATGTTT
>NW_015605322.1:0-531 GCF_001515605.1 Sinocyclocheilus anshuiensis | reverse complement strand
ACTCTAGGGGAGCTGGAAAATGAGCCTATTTTCAAAAATAGTGGACTGTTCCTTTAAGGCCTCAGGCTTATGAAAGTGTCTCTGAATGAAGGTGGGATTGATGATGTCAGCTAAAAAAGAAAGTCGTTTCTGGGGCAGAATAAGTTATTATATTCATTTGAGAGATTATGATGACAAACATAGTCCGGTTTGATTTCATGTGCACATTTTAATATCACTGAGATGCTAGTTATCTATTACAATTTTTAATTTTAATTTTTATATTTTTTCTATTTTTCTATTATCGTATTTTAATATTAGTTGATGTTTTAGTATTTTGTGTTGTGCTTTTGTCATTTATATTAGTTGTTTTCTAAATACATCTATATAGTTTTTATTCATTTTCATTTCACTTTTAGTTTGTTATTTTACTATACATTTTATTACGAGTTAAACTAAATGAAAATTAGAAATTGTTCCTATATATTTCCTATGCATTTTATTTGAAGTATTTTTAAATTGTTCTAGTTGTAGTTAACGCTAATACGTATT
>NW_015605321.1:0-529 GCF_001515605.1 Sinocyclocheilus anshuiensis | reverse complement strand
CTCTCTCTCTGTGTGTGTCTCTCTCTCTCTCTCTCTCTCTCTCTGCATAATTAAAGTCATGTGTGAGATTAGCGCTGGCAGCGATGAGTCAGCGGCTGTCTGTCTGGGTCTCAGACTGACGCAAACAAACTCCAGAGAAAAGTGGACTCTGTGTTCAAAAACCTGTATAACATCACGCCAAAGAACAAGCATCATGAGTCTCAAGCCATTTTGAATGTAAGCATCTGCTAAATGTATGATATAAATATTAATGTTTGTATTTTGAAAGTCATGCACTGCATGTTTCAAGCCAACATGAAATTTAAATTGGCTATATTTACTTTCTTAACTGTTTCTGTTCTGTGCATGTCATTCTAAAGAAAATAAATATTTCCATCCGAGCCACCTGTCATTGAGACATTCTCTCTATTAAATCATTTTTATTACATTTTTAATTTAATTTCTTCTTGTTGAAAATCCTGTTTGACTCAAAATAATTAAATCATTTGAATTTTAAAGGGGTCATATGATGCGATTTCAAGTTTTCCTT
>NW_015605320.1:0-530 GCF_001515605.1 Sinocyclocheilus anshuiensis | reverse complement strand
GCCTGTTTCTGACCATGTCTGTGAATAAAGCTTTGCAAATGGATCCGCATGCCTCACATCTCTGTCGACCCGTTACAGAATACTCGGCCACACGAGGATCCAGCGGCTTTTCTAAAGGACTCTGGCCAGGTATGGACACAGCAATACTGCTATTAGCTCTCGAGCAGGACACACGATTACTCGAGAGCTATATTCAAGAGTATTTAGAGGTCGCTAATTATTCTTATTTGCCTGAATGTGTGCTCATAGATTTTTTTTTGTGAGGGTATTAACCAGCCGCTCAAATCGCAACTAATCCGTGTGGGTTCCCGTTCATCTTTAATTGATTTTATGGACTTTGCTTTGCTGTCCGTTGGCTCTGTGTTTACTGTGGGTGTCGCGGAGGAGGAACACGACACCGTGTCTGTGACTGAAATGGCGGATGCACCGGAGCACTCTCGCAAAATGGAGGAAACAACAGCACCCCATTATGTCACAACTGCCAATCCTGAGTCCAGTCAAGTCACAGTTGATCTTCATGAGTCAAGTCA
>NW_015605319.1:0-530 GCF_001515605.1 Sinocyclocheilus anshuiensis | reverse complement strand
TATGTTTTCAGGATTCTTTGGTGAATAGAAAGTTGAAAAGAACAGCATTTATTTGTATTTTTTTTTTGTAACAATGTAAAGTCTTTACTGTCACCTATGGTCAATTTGATACATCTTTTCTGAATAAATCTGAAAAAGTGTTGAGGAAACCTTCCATTGGTTATGCTAGTTGCACAACCACTGCACACTTCTATTTGAAGGTAACACAAAATGATTAGTGTTGATTGCTAAGGCAAAAATCACAAGTTGTACTGCTCATATTTAGAGTTGATTTGAACATTCTGAATTAAGCATTACACTTTTGTGATACGGACATAATTAATACTTCAAATTCGTAGACTTGCGTTGAAGGAGGGATCTGACTCTGAGTCATATCTCCAGACCAGAATATCATAGAGATTCAGAAGCGGTACACAATCTACTCCAAACCACCATAACACCACCACACCACTTGCATGTTCAACTGAAACTGTAAAAAAGTCTAGTTTAACCCTCTATGGGATATCGTCATTTATAAATGACGCTAAGAA
>NW_015605318.1:0-530 GCF_001515605.1 Sinocyclocheilus anshuiensis | reverse complement strand
GAACATGAAACAAAACCCAAACACCAAACCCCACATTACAGTAAGAAACACCAGTTTGCAATATCAAGCAGCAAAATGACTGTTCTCTACAGCTTTGGCAAGAAAAAATTACACAAATGATGTAAAATCACATCGTTGAAAAAGCTTTGCTGTGTGTAAATTACATTTCCATATGCATAGTTTATGTATAGTGATATATAGTTATCAAAAAGACAACTATCTATTCAGAGGTGTGATATTTTTGTATAATAGAAGGAAAGGTCTCAGAAAAGGTGTTTCTGAGAAAACCAAGAAGACCAACAAAACCTTATTTAAGCTAATAGTGATTACAATCATTGATAATTGAGATAATATTATTTGTTAATTTCAACCTATAAAGACATTCAGTATTTGCAAAATGTGATGGCACGCAAAGTTTCTGGCCTTATGACAGCGAATTGTTTGATCCAAAAGCTTTTTGGCCATAAATAATCATGAAATATGATATATGAAATTTGATCACTTCTCCACATTAGAAATATCATTTCCGT
>NW_015605317.1:0-530 GCF_001515605.1 Sinocyclocheilus anshuiensis | reverse complement strand
TGTAATGTATTCCTGTAATGCAAAGCTGAATTTTCAGCATCATTATGCCTTCAGAAATCATTCTAATATGCAGTTTTTTGGGGGGATTATCGTATTCTATAAAAACAAGCTTATAAACTTAGCATATAGCTTTCAGTTTAACATTTTACAGCCACAATATTCTACAAATTTTTTTTTAAAGATGGCTGATGTCTCAAGATGTTATTAAAATCCCACATCTGCATTTCCACTTTTTTTTTTCCTGAATCAGGCTGGCAAGCTAACATTAACCAAAACATCAGGCCTGTAGCTATATCTGTGGTTTTTAAATAGTAATCCTAAACACATGTTCCTTCAGAGCATCAGAACAGAAACAAACTCATCAATCTGCCAATTCATACATGTTTAAAATTGTGAAAACCGAAGGTGTCTGCAATAAAACATCTCTCTGCTGATGGGAAAACACCCTGGTGCTCTACAGGAGACACATCTATAGGGACTCGCTGGTGGTTTCCTGGCATCATTAGATCTTTCATTTCTAGAAAGCTCTC
>NW_015605316.1:0-530 GCF_001515605.1 Sinocyclocheilus anshuiensis | reverse complement strand
GCAGAAACAGACACATTTTGAAGAAAAGTATGAACGTTTTGCGCCTTTATTGGGCTTTAGAAAATGTTACTTTATGCGCTTTTTACCGACCATGAACCTAAAGCATTCGGTCTGTTATCTGCAGGCAGGTTTCCGTAGTGTAGTGGTTATCATGTTTGTCTCACACTTGAAAGGTCCCAAGCTTGAAACTGGGCGGGAGCATTCACTCCTTTTTTCACAGTTGTTCAATTGGCTTTCTGTTGAGGAGGAACTCAACACTACAAAGACTGTGCAGCCAAGAAGCATGAAGACAGTCACTAAAGTTGAAGTTGATGCAAAAATGAAAGTGCAGTCATTATTTGACCTAAACCTAACCCACACTCGTGCCATTCCAAACCTGTGTGGCTTTCTTCTGTAGAACACAAAAGAAGATATTTGTCTGAGTGGTCCTCTTTTGAGCAGCATCTCTATGCTACGAAGGCCTTTCTTTACACAGGTGTGAAGACAATTATTAAGCCACACTAAGCAGCGGTAACTGCCACGCCGACAGA
>NW_015605315.1:0-530 GCF_001515605.1 Sinocyclocheilus anshuiensis | reverse complement strand
CCTTTAGAATGTTTCGACTGTCCCCTGAAGTGCATTACACAGACACCAAATAATGTGGAAAATGCTAAAAACCCAAAGACAGTTGATAAGAGAAATCTGACTGGCAGACTGCAGGCCGGTGCTGTCGAGTCTAGCAGATAATGAATAAATTGTCGGAGTGCATGAGATGCCTTCCAATAAGACCTAAGAAGAAGGTTTTGATTTCTATTATGTGTGTAGTCAACCACCAGCTCTCTGAATGAGATCATGTATCCTGAAGTGAACAATTATAATTGTATCTGACTCTGTGGCTAAAAGCTGGGATCTGGTAAGTCATCCTTACAATAGGTATCTGACGAGCAGCTTGTTACCAAAAGTGCTTTAATAATTAATGTAGTTCCCTTCCCTGTTTGACACACTGTCTTTGATATAAGGTTACTGCGCTTGGGGTCCTGCTGAAGGACTAGGCTAAACAGTCAAACCTTTTCAAGTCCTTCTTCTCTCTCTCTTGCCCAAACATGCACCCTGCCCTGCGTCTTTTCAGGAGCGAG
>NW_015605314.1:0-530 GCF_001515605.1 Sinocyclocheilus anshuiensis | reverse complement strand
GAGTGATTATGATACAATGGCTCTCGGTGTGTCGTCTGATTGCACTGGTATCCTCTCATCAGTAGGGGGTGGTGCTCAGTCCACAGGGCGCACTCTCACGCATATGATACTGAGAGACAATTACACAAACCAAACAACTCAACTCTGCCTTACGCTTAAACAATAGGCAATGATTTCAGATCATCAGGCATCGTCTCTCTCCTTTAAAGTCTGAGGGAGGAAATGCTTTTTAAATCTGCTGTTTTATAGAGGTCAAAGCTTGACCCATCAGTCAGCTCTTAACTTCACATAAAGTAATACAGAATGTGGCTGGATGTCTTACAGGAATGGACTTAAACTAAATTAACTATATCTTATGTTACTATATAATATGTTAGTCATAATATACATATAAATATGGTGTTTCTGTATAAATATCAGGTTTTACAGTGCAAAGGCAGCATAATTAAACTGAAAAAGAAACAATAAAATAGCCATATGAATTGTGTGTCACGGTTCGCAGGTCTGTGGATTCCTCCTTTGTTTTGTGT
>NW_015605313.1:0-530 GCF_001515605.1 Sinocyclocheilus anshuiensis | reverse complement strand
GTACAAAGGCATAAATAAAACAAATTAATAATAAATTAAGTAATTAATACACGAAATCTTTAACTAATCAAAGATGACTTACTTTTTTATACAGATGAATTCATACAGGTATAAATAAAGCATCTTAGCAATATAAGCAGTTCTCGCTATTCTAAAAAAAAAATTAGGACATTTTCCAGATATTTCTAAGTCTTATAGGTCAAAAAGCATGTAAACTCTCAACCAAACAGACTCCACAAAAATTATAAATAATGTTCACATTCTCTATTTAAGATCCTATAGGATACAGACCAAAGTATGATTGCTAACAGACGTTTCAACCAGTTTTTCTAAAGATACAGTTATTGAAAAACAAAGGTCTTCCAACTGAGAAATGACAGTAGACCAACTAGTAACCAAAAAACATTCTTAAACACACATATGTGACCCTGGACCACAAATCCAGTCATTAGGGTCAATTTTTTGAAATTGAGATTTAGACATCTTCTGAAAGCGGAATAAATAAGCTTTCCATTGATGTATGGTTTGTT
>NW_015605312.1:0-530 GCF_001515605.1 Sinocyclocheilus anshuiensis | reverse complement strand
AATCGTGTAAAAAAAAAAAAAAAAAAAAAATCATATGTGTGCACTAGTTTGTTGTGCAAAAATGGACTTGGTGTGAACACACCTTAAGGTCAAGAACATAATGAAAAAAAATGATTTGACTGGTAGCATGCTACCAAACTTTGGAAGGAGTTCATGGTTTGTCATCAGCCTGAGAAGTTACACCTCACTGATGTTTGATATTGTATTTGCTAATTTACGTTGTACTGACCAAAATAAAAGCTTTACTGTTATATATTGTGGTGTAGAGTGGAAAGATGCATTTCAGCAATTGCAAAACTCAAAAGCGACAATTAGACAATTAGTCTTTTTTTCCCTCTACAGCATCATTTAAAAAGCTTTTGTTTCATCTTTAATCACTCGCACATTTTCTAGAAAATGCATCTTATACTTAAAAAAGCAAATGATTATTACACTAAAGACTCGTTCTTTTTGTTTCTTTTCCCTCTTTCCTCTCTCTCCATTAGAAAAGCATTATCTGGAAGGTTTGTGCAATTCTAAGCTTCTTTTTT
>NW_015605311.1:0-530 GCF_001515605.1 Sinocyclocheilus anshuiensis | reverse complement strand
GCTACACTAATAACAAAGAATATGAAATGTAATACAAGGTACAATAAAGTGCAAAACTTGAAACTTATTCAAACCCCTCTTTAACAGCGCAAACTATTATTTCAATCTGCCCTCTGCTTACCTTAACAACAACAGTACTGCGTTTTTATCAACTTCTTGTCAGTTTCCGTACAATTATTTTGCCAGTTAAAATTTTTGCAGTGAAGATGGCAATGACCATAACTGGGCACTTAACCTCTAATGTCCATTAGAAGTCAGTTATCATCCGCACAAATCTTCTTTCCATCAACGATGGCAAATGGGCCCTTAAACCAGCTCGACGACCCTCTTTTCGGGCTTTCTCCACCAACGGCCACAGTTTGTTCCGGGCTTCCTTC
Organism: Sinocyclocheilus anshuiensis; assembly: GCF_001515605.1. NCBI lineage: Eukaryota > Metazoa > Chordata > Actinopteri > Cypriniformes > Cyprinidae > Sinocyclocheilus > Sinocyclocheilus anshuiensis. The sequence continues at coordinate 153 of NW_015605311.1, read as the reverse complement.
GTTCTCTGGGTCAGGTCCTCTGTTATCCTAATTTTTTTCTGTTTGATCACTTCAGATTTTTTTGCGTCAGCCCAAACACGATCACGGTGAGACCGCGAGAGGAACTGTACAATTATCGTGCGAGGGCGTGCATTGCCCAATTTAGGGCCAAGC
>NW_015605310.1:0-530 GCF_001515605.1 Sinocyclocheilus anshuiensis | reverse complement strand
CTGGGTTGTATTTAACCCAGCATTTTTTAGAGTGTAGGCTAATTTATGTGCTGTGTAAAAATGAGGGGGGAAATGTTGTTGTAACTATTGCCTCTTTAAAAAAGATATTATACATACTTTAATTCATGTTTTATTTACAATATATATTTGTGCTAAATGTTCATTCCTCCCCTGGCGTGTAGTACTGATGAACACGTGTTGTGCTGGAGCCAAAAACCTGAACTGTGTTGCTGACACACTTCACCACTAGATGTCGCTGTTTCCCACGCGCTCCATCATGACTCAGCGGGGGAGACTTTTATTTTGAAACATATTTTGGTCACATTACTCCTGTTTCGCTTGGTTCGTGTTTAGTTCTGCGGCGGCGGTAACGGCACGGCAGCGGGAGCAGGGCTGTGAGTGCGGTGAGTGCGGTTCTGTCGCTGTGGACGGGGCCGGAGATGGCGGAGTACAGTCAGACGGGTATATTAACGGCCCTGCTGCTGTTTACTGCGCTAACCGTGAGGGATATTTATGTGGGCCGCAGCAGC
>NW_015605309.1:0-530 GCF_001515605.1 Sinocyclocheilus anshuiensis | reverse complement strand
CGTTCTCCTCAGGCTGAAGAGGAAGGCCCTGGCTGGCCAGGTCACCGAGTCTCTCTCCTATGTCTTTATGGGTCTGCAGTATGACAGCCTTGTTTCCCCCGTCCAGGGCTTCACCGGTCAGACTGCAGTTATAGTTGATGGCAGCTTCCTCCTGCAGAAGTGTGTCCAACTGAACCTGCAAAACCTTTAGGATACACAAAAGTAAGCATGAGCAATGTTTCAAAAGATTAGCAGTTAGAAGTTTTATCTCTATTGTATTTATTTTTATTCAATTAACATGCTAATATATTTTTAGAAATGTTAATTTAATAAATATACATGACCGTAAACATTTGGATTTTTTTAAAGAAATTTAAACTTTTATCATCAATGAAATCTGAAAAAAAAATTCTAAATTCAAAAATAAAAGAAAAATATTTTTTCAAAATAATAATAAGAAATGTAAAAAAAAAAAATCTGCATATAAAAACATTCATATAGAAAACATAATATATCACAATATTACAGTTTTTACTGTATTTTTGATCAAA
>NW_015605308.1:0-530 GCF_001515605.1 Sinocyclocheilus anshuiensis | reverse complement strand
TTATTGGTGTTAATCTGGTACCTGGTGCTAATTTCCTTAATTATACGACAAACCCTATTTAACTGACAACATTCCTCTAATTTTCACCGAGATTGCAAGATAGTGGGCCACTCAAAGGTGACTGAAACCCTGCGACAGCAGATTGTCCAGATGAAGGCCAAAGGGATGACCATTTCAACCACTGCAGGAGAAGTTGAACGTTCCATATCTGTGATTTCTAGAATATTGCAGCTTTACAATGACATTAATTCATTCAAGATCCCCAAAAAGGCTGGTTGTCCACGTAAGACAAATGCACGAGAAGACGTGGAGAAAAAGCGGAGACTCTCAATGGAGAATCGGTTCAACACTGCATCTGGAATTACTCGTCAGTTTAGTGCTGACCTGGATCAGGATCTGTCTCATCAAGGGAGGTCGGACTGAAAGCGCACTCTGCAGTGACGAAGCCTTCGATCAGCAGAAAGAGTCAAAAGGCTAGACTCACAGGTCTAAAGTTCACTTTAGTGATGAGAGCAAGTTTAATTTATTTG
>NW_015605307.1:0-530 GCF_001515605.1 Sinocyclocheilus anshuiensis | reverse complement strand
TATACATATATATATGCAAATTCAGTTTATGTATAGGTGAACTGTAGTGTCACTGAAAATGTTCTAATCTCTAAAGCATTGCTTTTTGAATCGCATTCTTAATGATTTTATCTACATGCTACTGAAGAGAAACCAATGGAAGCTGTGCATATGAAGTCTGTCAGTGATGTAATAATGTAGTATAAACAAAGACGAAAACACTGACAGCGTATCAGCAATCTCTGAAGTCATAAAGTACTTTCATTGTCGTTCCCTTTTGCAAAGACCTTGTTTATACAAACCTGATATTTCCTCCTTTCATTTGAACCATTTTTATGACAGTAAAATTAAAATATCCTATGTTCACCATTTCCCTCTCTCTTTCTCTCTCTACTCTGCTATTCACATTCCTTCCAGATAGGCCCCTCTGTGTACATTATCCAACATACACACGGTGTGCAAGTTGCACGGGTGTTTGAAAAGTGTGACAGAAATCATTTATTATTCTGCGATATTCAGAACAAATAAGGTTATGAGGCAGCAAAGCAAGC
>NW_015605306.1:0-530 GCF_001515605.1 Sinocyclocheilus anshuiensis | reverse complement strand
CTCCTCCCTTACAGGATGCTATCCAGGAGAAGCTAAATCTGCTCTGTCCAGTTCAAGCATTGGACACTTATGTCCACAGAGCTGCCCTGTGGCGTAAGGCAGATCAGTTGTTTGTCAGCTTTGGTCCACCAGCTTTGGCTCCCTTGCGGCCAAGCAGACCCTGAGCACGTGGGTGATTGAGGCCATCTCACTTGCCTACGATTCCTCTGGCCTCCCGTCACCTATGTGGGTCAGAGCCCACTCAACCTGGAGTATGGCGGCCTCCAAGGCCTTATGTTTGGGTCTTTCCGTGCAGCATTGTGAGCCTAAGTTTATCGTAAACCAGATGCACCAAAGGTGTCTACAATCTACTCAGGCTCACAATGCTTTTTGGAAACGAGGCCCACTGGCAAAAAGATGGCTTGGCATTTGACATTCGATATTCTAGTTTAGGGACCATCTCTAAAGTTACATACGATATTGGTAAACAGGTTTTGGTAAACACATTAGATCAGGGGTGTCAAACTCAATTCCTGGAGGGCCGGAGCCCT
>NW_015605305.1:0-530 GCF_001515605.1 Sinocyclocheilus anshuiensis | reverse complement strand
TGAATTCAGTTTGAGGGAAAACCAAACTCTCCTCCAGACACTCGGATGGTTCCTGTCAAACACACACGACACGGTGAAAAACCTCCTCATCTTTATCATTCACATCTGTGTGTGTGGGAAAATTATATTACATTCATGCTAAATGTATTAAAACTATATTAGATTCATGAATATGATGTGATGAAGTGTAAAAAAGCAGAAGGTTTGCGTGAGGTTTGGCAGGCTCAGTGCCACAGTCTGGTCCTAACCGTCTGATGCTTATTTCACACTGAACCAGAATCATTTTCACTGCATAGTAAGATGTAATCTGACTGCCTGGTTTTACACAACGTCCAGGAGAAAGAGCACATGGGTGTTTTAGTCATTAGTCTCTGTAAGGAGCGAACTTGTTCAGTTTGAAGGGTACTATGAATGGCATATAGAATAAGGGAACATAAGGGAACGTGAGTCGTATTTTAGCAACGGTTTGAAGTAAAAAATGTCTGAATGGTGGATTTGTTTCAGCTTTTGTCTTCTCCAGATGTTAACTG
>NW_015605304.1:0-530 GCF_001515605.1 Sinocyclocheilus anshuiensis | reverse complement strand
AACACGTGGAATGGGCTGTCGGTCAGGGTTTGTCTTCCGATTCAATTCCCGGTAGTCGATACACAACCGTAAACTGCCATCCTTTTTTCGGACACAAACTACAGGTGAGGAATACGGTGAGTTTGATTTCTGAACCCATCCCTGGGCAATGAGGTCGTGTAGGTAGTCTTTCATCTCTTGGTACAGGGGGCGAGGTACTGACTGGTAAGTACGGGTGACGGGGGTAGTATCTTTCAGCGAGATGGTCAACTGCAATCCTTCTATACAGCCAATGTCGTCATCGGATCTTGAAAAAGAAGCTGATTCCTCTCTCAACATCTGCTGTACAATTGGTCTTCTCGACTCACTGAGATGGCTTAAGTCTAACGGTGGATCCCATGTTGGATCAGAATTCTGGGTAATTTCATTTATGACTTGACTTATGCTTACAGGCTCAGAGCGGGGTGTTTCAAGAGCAGCAGTTGGGTATACAGCCTGTACTGGATGCACTGTGCCAATAACTGTCTTGCCATTCAACATTATGTCATGAT
>NW_015605303.1:0-530 GCF_001515605.1 Sinocyclocheilus anshuiensis | reverse complement strand
CTTTGTAAACATAAACATTTGGTTTCATTTGATGCATGTATATGAATTTACAGCTGTATAATTTCCAGCTATCATTTGCATTTATCACTTGCAATAATAGCAAAAATATTGTTTTCAGACTTTAAGAAGCAGGTCTGCAATTAAAATTAGCTGTATAATTTTTATTTACATTTTTTTTCTCTCTTTTTAATATCTCTAATTACCAATTTCAAATATAGGCCCTATATTGATATTAAAGCATCTGATTAATGAAATCAATACATTCTGTGTGCTCTCTTTTGTTTTATCCCAATATAAAAAAAAAAAATGAAATTAAAAAAATGTGGTCTTTGACCTAAAATGAGTTTGACACCTCTGGTGATCGTAATCTGTCACGTAAGGCTATAAACCTGGCAACATATAGATTTAAATAATGCTGTCCTTACATACGAGTGCATTTGCATTCACACCTCCCTTCAAGCTACATCTAAGTGTGAAAAACCAGTAGCATTGTACCTAAATGACAAGAGTGTCTCCATTCAGGATGAGCT
>NW_015605302.1:0-530 GCF_001515605.1 Sinocyclocheilus anshuiensis | reverse complement strand
CTGTAAGCTTTATATGTATGTATACATTCTTTGTAAATGATGAAATAAAATTGTGCCCTGTATTTTCAGGTCTTTTTGACATTTTCATGTATGTTTTAGTTTTATTTCGTTGACTGAGAATGATTTTAAGTGCAGCCCTACATTTATGAGGAATTATTCCTGTCTTTCACCCACAGCTACATAGTGAGTAGATTGGTAGGTAGGTAGAAGTCACTACCTAACGCCTTTTTTCTACAATTAAGCACCCTTTTCTGTGTTGCTTCATATCATATAGTTTGTATAGGTGTACAATGTTCAGAACTGTGCTGCTAGCTAACCATGTGCTGATTAGCATTTGTGAGTAAAACAATCTAGAAGCGCGGCTCTAGACGATGATGAGGATGATTTGTAAGTCGCTTTGGTTAATAAAAACGTCTGCCAAATGCATAACGTTACATGTAAATATGTAGATATGATCGTACAAATCATCTCTGTCAAATTCTTCTTCTTCTTCTTCTTTCTTTCACTGGCAACCGCACTCAACAGTGCAT
>NW_015605301.1:0-530 GCF_001515605.1 Sinocyclocheilus anshuiensis | reverse complement strand
TTACATATTTTGAAAAGATGAAGACCCTACCTTCTAACTAATTAACAGGACTAAAGTTTTAGAAAGGACATCTGACTTTAAAATACTTGGTTATGTCATGCTTGCTTATATATCTATACAGAAAGACCATCTGAGTGACCACCCCTTCTTTTTTTATTTATTTACTTTTATTTATTTATTTATTTTTAGTTTTTTTTGTGAACACTTATTTACTTTTGTTAACAGAATTGACTTTGATATATCTGCTGATAACAAAGTATTGAAATGTATCCTGCTATTTTGTATAGTAAGCACTCACTTTATTCATATAATTATTTATTTGGTTGTTTGGTTATTTATTTATTATTTTCCCACTTTCTGTTAATTCAGGGTTGTGGAACGGGGTGGTGAAAGAAAATACATAATTATGTAATTGTTTGATTTTTTTTTTTTTTGTCTAAACATGTTTGGAAAAATTTATAAATAAAGTGCAAAAAAATATATAATTTATAGCCCTCTAAAGTGTAATAATGTGTCATATCTAAAAAATG
>NW_015605300.1:0-530 GCF_001515605.1 Sinocyclocheilus anshuiensis | reverse complement strand
TATAATTGACATCAAATCTTACAAGAGGGTTGGAATGTGGACTGAAAACACTAAATTCTATACTTAAATAAATGGTAATATTTACAAACCTGAGATATGGTGCTTTTCTTTTTAGGAACCTACATTTCTGCAATGCATGTATATTTTAACTTCTAGCTTTTCCAACTTATATAAATACTTCTTGTATACCTGTACATCTTTGATGGCTAAAATTACTGGATGAACCTCAACTAGTTGCATGACAGATACATTGGAGTCTGAATTATGGCATTCAGCTTTCAAAGCAAATCAGCTATGTTCTTTTTGGATTTGATCTTTCTCATATGATATAAGTCATATGTGCTGATTTATGTTTCTGATGGTGGGTGCCCAACCACCGTTACACCCAATATATTTTTTTTCTTAAGCAAAATAAAACCCACAGACGTGCAGTGGTCAAACAGGGAAAATGAACATACACTGTTAAGATCCAGCTATTATAAGCATCTTTGGACTTGTCTTTTCCAATTAATTTGACACTTTAGAAAGTT
>NW_015605299.1:0-530 GCF_001515605.1 Sinocyclocheilus anshuiensis | reverse complement strand
CTGACATACTGTAGCTTGCTCCAAAAACACTGTACTTACTGGAGGATCCACTTTAACCACTGGAACTGCAGGCTAAATGGAAATGCAATGAAACTCTCACATAAGTTTCTAGAAAACCTAAAGACACCTTTGAGACTGGACCTGAAATGCTCCATTAACACTAACTCTAAAAATGAACTCCATTAACTCTAAAATGTAAGCTAAAGTAAGTAAATAATAAACTAATAAATAAAATGTAAAAAAATCTATATACAGAAGAGTAATTCTTTCTCAATCTTTATCTAATAACAAATGGAAACTTTCTCAGTAAAAACAGTCATTAAAAAAGCAAATAAATAGTAAAAAATAAACTTCTTTGCTTATGAAATACATCATTTTCATTTTTGTAGAGTCATTCTTCCTCAATTTTAATCTAATAAAATAATTGTACTTTTTTTGTTAATAACAATGCATTTTTTTTTGTAAAGGTAAATCTTGTTTTCATAATTCACATTTTAAAATAACAAATAATAATAATAATAATATTATAT
>NW_015605298.1:0-530 GCF_001515605.1 Sinocyclocheilus anshuiensis | reverse complement strand
TGAACTCGCCGAGATTATTGTGTACGCCAAGGTGCTGGCCATCCACGAGGAGCCGTACGCGTCCAGCCTTTACAATTACCTGCCGTACCTGAAGCACGAGCGCGCGGAGGACGCGCTGCTGTACGCGGCGGAGGTGGAGCTGCTGTGCGATCAGGCGTGGGGCAGCATGCTGGAGGTGCCTGCGGGCTCGCGCCTCAACCTCACGGGACTGGGGTACTTTAGCTGTCAGTCACACACGGTGATGGAAAACAACTCCTACATATTCTTCCTCAGGTGGGTTCACGTCTATTTAAAGACCAAGAACCGGTTCTTATTCTGAACTTAATTAAAAAAAAGTTCGTCAAGACAAACTTTAAGTTGGCTTGAGAAAGCCTGACCAAAAAGTTTTTAAAAGCTTCAAAAGTTTGACAGTTTTCAGTCTGAAGTAGAAGTAGTTTTAAATCTTGAATATTTTGAAGGCAATGCAGTCTAGATAGATAGATGGATGCTAAGGTGTTGCTATGCGGTTGCTAGGGTACCCAGGGTGGTTG
>NW_015605297.1:0-529 GCF_001515605.1 Sinocyclocheilus anshuiensis | reverse complement strand
GCTATGATTATAACTGAATATTGGCATATAAATGTTTTCAGGTCAGGACTCTTATCAAACATGTGAAGTTTGGGGCAGACTGGACATTGCATGTTTAAGTTACTGGGGCGGGGTGTCAAGATGGCGCCGCGTTAACAACAACTTTATCTCGCTCTTATTCTATTTTATATGCGGTGCTTAAAGCTTTGAATTTCTATGACCAATTTTTTCTATAACTTGTTGCGGAAGTTCAGCATACTCTTTTAAGACTGTCTTTAATGATTTCGGGACGCTTTTTTTTTGTTTTCTATTACTTTCTACGCCTGAGTAAAGCTCGGTTGCTACAAACATGGACGAAGATATGGATACAGCCTCTGTTGAGGCTTCTGCAAACAGCGATAATCTAAAGGTACATAATTATGCAAGACGCCTAGAAAATACATTTGGGAGCTGTCCGGACACACCTAGTAAGTCCCTTGCTCAGAAGAAATCTCGAACAAACACCCCCGACACGGTATCTAACTCTGTGCTGCTAGCGGCAATCGAAAAG
>NW_015605296.1:0-530 GCF_001515605.1 Sinocyclocheilus anshuiensis | reverse complement strand
TATTTTTGATCAAATAAATGCAGCATTGGTGAGCAGAAGAGACTCCATTATAAAACAAAAAATCTTACTGATCCCAAACTTTTGAACGGCAGTGTATATGTTTAGAAATAATATAAAACAAGAAAAATGCTATCTATTTCTAGACATTCAGTTTCATAAGTCAACTCAAAAAGTCAAGAACACTGTCAGTGTAACGGCAGCAGCAGCTTTCAGTCTGTCAGCATCTTGCAAACATACAGTAGCAGTTCTGCACAGCTTTCTGCTTTTCTGTGTCAGCATGCACTTGACAGACACGTTTGACCGTTGCGTCGTGGCTCGCATCTTTTGCAGCGTCACTCATGAAACGGTGTCTGTTGTGTTGTGTTTCAGACATCGACGAGTGCGAGCGCAACCCTTTGCTCTGCAGAGGAGGTGAATGCATCAACACTGAGGGCAGCTTCCGCTGCGAGTGTCCAGAGGGCCACGAGATCGCTCCTGACGGCTCCGCCTGCCTGGGTCAGTGTGTGTGTGTGTCTGTGTCTGTGTCTGTG
>NW_015605295.1:0-530 GCF_001515605.1 Sinocyclocheilus anshuiensis | reverse complement strand
AAAAAAAAAAAAAAAAAGGTATCTCATGTGTACATTTGTAACCCCACAACCATATACAACCTTATGCGTGTATGTATCTCTTCAGAGAGACGAGGCACCGTCCACCAACCATGTAATGAACCAGAGGGTAGGGATCTGTTAGCTCATGTGCCCCAACAAGCCTTAGTTGTGTAGTAGTAGATTTAACCAAGGCATAAGATCGATAATGTTCCAGGTACCAGGCATCCAATTTTTTGACAATGAAAATTAGTGTCTCTTGTAGAACAATCATATGAACAATTTCAGAAAACTCTGGAAGTCCAGCCAGTGACCCATGGGCTACCACCATTCCAATCCTATAGTTGAATCCATTGTAGGACACATGTTTTGCAAGGTCCACAGTGTCCATATGTGGGTACTTCTGTTTCACAGCCTGTGCAATATCCTCATTGATAACATCGAGTGGAAGTGTTGATACATCAGCAACCTCCAACGGTGGCTTAGAGAATCTACACATGTGTAGATTATATGCAGTCTGAAATTGGTGCCTT
>NW_015605294.1:0-530 GCF_001515605.1 Sinocyclocheilus anshuiensis | reverse complement strand
ATAAAATGTTGCATTTTAACGTTAATCGACCCATGCTGTTGCTGTTCTGAACTGAACTTTGAACCATAAATACATTTGACCAAATTATTAAATGTATGCACATGTGTGTAATGCATTTATAGGCTAGCATTTAGTCAATAACTTAAATTCAGTGTTTTTTTTTTAAATAAAAAGCTATCAGCTGAGGGGCCGCCAACCTGTGAGGGACAGTGCATTCCGATCATAGTTACACATTTATTTCTATTGTGAAAATATATAAGAGAAAAATATATAAATAATTGCACATGTAAATGTCTATGTCTGCAGCAGATTCTATTTTGCAGATTTAATTACAGGTTTGATGGGACTGTGATCCTCATAATAAACTAAGGCCCCGCTATATGAGCCATTGCAGAGTGCATCTATTATAAATTATTATCTATTTATGAATGCTCACATTATGATAATAAGCCCACATTATGTTGTGAGTAGTTGACAGAATGCAGTGCATTATGGACCGGTCTTCATACTGAAACCAATAACACCAAGCA
>NW_015605293.1:0-530 GCF_001515605.1 Sinocyclocheilus anshuiensis | reverse complement strand
CCTCAGATGGGACGCCTACGAGCCGCCCGCGGACAGTTCACAGACTGTCTGATGCTTATTACACACAAAATGCCAAAAGCTGAATACAATCACCGGATCTTATTGGCTAAATTCAGCAGGATGTGTGGTTTTCATCAATCCATCGGGAAACAAAGTTGTGTTTTCTAGGTTACTAATCAGCACTTCGGAAGAAGAAGAAGAAGTTTGCTACTTTTTGATGTTGTATCTTTAAATGATGTTGTACTTTTGATGTTGACTTCCTTTCCTCAGTGGAACACAAAAGAAGATATTTTGAATAATGTTTCAGCTGTCCATACAACAACACTGGACCCCATTGACTTTCATTAGTTGTGTTTCAATCCACTTATTTTGTGGAGTGAATTTTGGGATTGAAAAATGCTGGATGGAAAAGCCAAGATCTTAAAATGCACATAAAAAAAACCTATGCGCTCAATTGAGGCAGATTTTTTTTTAAATCCAATAAGAAAATGTGCATAAACTACAATGGAAACACATTTACTGAATAAATT
>NW_015605292.1:0-530 GCF_001515605.1 Sinocyclocheilus anshuiensis | reverse complement strand
ATTCAATCAAAACTGATATCCCCTGTAATTTTGTCACTAGTCCGAATTCTGTCCTGTGGTTCAAATTCTGTCCAGCAGGTGGAAGAGCACACAAACATATGAATATACGCCCAGTAAACGTTAGTCTGAAAGAGATCATGACAGCAACCCCAGGGTTTCATATTTGACAGTCGAGTGATCTAAATACCCTTGTATTGCCAAACTGCAATTGCATTCCTAGACAGGTTTCAATTCATAACCGCGTTTCTCTATTTTCCATCTTCACTGGCCAATTAGAGTACATCTGACCATCAGCAAATATGCTATGTCAACATTTTGCCCCTCAAAGTCCTTCTCCTTACAACAAGGCTGTAAGGAGAAAAATGTGAGTCCAATCTGTACGATGCGCATGAAGCAGAAGGTTTATTTTCCTCGCTCCCGCGGGGTCTATTCTTTTTGTCGCTGTGGAGTTCTAGGGAGGGAGGGCAACTGAACTGGGCTGGGTAAAGGGAAATATTGATGGCAGTTCGACTCAGTTCAGCGAATCGGTT
>NW_015605291.1:0-525 GCF_001515605.1 Sinocyclocheilus anshuiensis | reverse complement strand
TTATTAGCAAACATTAACAAGCACATTATCTCACGTTTCTAACTCGTTGAATATATATTAACTAATTATCCATTAAGCATTATATAATATTTGTTAATGGTTTATTAATGAAAGTTATTATAAAGTGTTCCTCAAGATTCAGTTGAAACAAAATGATTTGTTCACACATCAGATTCCTCTAATGAACTCTAACGAAACCTATATGAAAGATTTGCAATACAGTACATGAGACAAATGGACTATTTATGACACTCTTGTTGTACTTTTTTGACATTTTGGAGCTTCATAGTCCCAGTACTTATTTACTTTCATTATATGGAAAAGAGTGACATTAATATTTAATCAAATATTCACATTTTGTTTTCCACAGAAGAACGTCAGTCATGTGGCACAACATTCTGTAGAGTAAATAATCACAGACATTTCATTTTTGGGTAAACTACCTCTTAATCACAGACGTTTCATTTTTGAGTAAACTACCTCTTAAAGTATATATATATATATATATATATATATATATATATA
>NW_015605290.1:0-530 GCF_001515605.1 Sinocyclocheilus anshuiensis | reverse complement strand
GGAGCATTACAAACTTGCTGGTCTGTGCACTTGAAGCAATGCAAATGATGTAATTTAATTAAAAATTATGGTACAGTATAAACCTGTTGGCTTTGTGTAAAACCAATAGGCTACATTTTTAATGCAAAATATAATTGGAAACAGACTTTTATGTCATTTGCAATGCTTTATGGAAGTTTGTGGTTGGCGCTGAGCTCTTTTGCATCTATTTCTGATTACTTGGTACCATTGATTTTCTCTGATTGGTGGGTCTGTCTTAAGGATTATGGGTAGAGACACTGACTTTTTCACCTTTTTAAGGCATGTGAAACAAATGTTGAGAAGCTATAAAAGAATTGAGTGGCATTAAAATCTTAAAAAATGAGGAAAGAAAGCAACTAACTAAACAAGTATGACATACTAAATATCATTTATACAACACTTCCGAATAAGTAGGCTGAAAGTCTTATTTAAATGTATAATAAATTCAATACAACTAAAACATCCTATATATTAAAGGGATAGTTCACCCAAAAATGAAAATGTGATGT
>NW_015605289.1:0-529 GCF_001515605.1 Sinocyclocheilus anshuiensis | reverse complement strand
ATATATATATATATATATATATATATATGTGTTACAGTTTTTTTATTGTTATATGACATTAAAAAGTTAAATAATTGCTACTCCGTATAATTTTAGGGAAAAAACAAGCAAGTTTTTTTAACTGACCGTTCCATTACTAAAATGTTTTTCGGGGAATAAATAAATTCATCATGTTTACGGTCTCCATTTTTATAGTGCTTTCAGTGTGTTCAGTGACATTTGTTTGTTGCACTTCACAAGTTTCTTGAGCTCCTTCATTCATGTACGGATGAATCCTGGAGTCGCTGGGATCCGTTGGTCCTCTGTAGAGCCCCGACTGCCTGAGTTCAGGTGAGCAGAACAATAAGCTTGACAAGAGATTTCTGTACTTCCCTCTGACAATATACAGCGCCGGGTTCATGCAGCAGTGAGAAAACGCCAGAATCCTGCAGACGATAAACGCAACATGCAGCTGATAATGTTCGCAGGCATCAAAGTCATAGATGGACATCAACACGATGATGATATGATACGGCCCCCAGCATATGAA
>NW_015605288.1:0-530 GCF_001515605.1 Sinocyclocheilus anshuiensis | reverse complement strand
ACAGTTTGTTATGTAAATATCTGCTTGTGACCTACATGTCTTTAAAGCTTATAGTTTAAGCATGGTTCAGGCTATGCTAGCAGTAGGTTTTTTTTCCCGCAATTGCAGAGGAAACTTCAAACAAACATCTCGACTGTTTCTCTCTCTCTATTCCCATCCGCCGCTGCACTCATTTCCTCTGAGCAAAACACAGCTAAATATTTTGTCTCCAAAAGAGCGAATTTACATACTGTTTTGGAGGTAATGGAGCAAAAAGCTCGACGCGCTCACACGCAGACAGTGACTGAAATGAACTATTAGCCGTTTTCTGTCGACGTGGCCATACCTCATTTGCGTCGCATTGCATAATTGTGTTTCATGCCTTTTTGCGAGAGGGTGGGGGCTTTATTTTACACTAACAGCAATGCTTTGATGAAGAAACGCTCTCTTTCTCTTTGCAGAAAGGCAGTTTGAGAACTCAAAGGTGGGAGGATGGAGACAGAGAAGGCTGAAAGAGAGGAAAATAAACTCAGGCTTACGCTAGTGCATTT
>NW_015605287.1:0-524 GCF_001515605.1 Sinocyclocheilus anshuiensis | reverse complement strand
ATGCTACACAACTGTCTGTGCATGATTTATTCAGGACAGGGATTAATTAATACATTCAATCAATGAAGCTAATTAAGAACACAGTGGGAGCTTTGCACAGTCACAACAGCCAGCATGACCAGGCAGAGCTGCTGTATGAAGTGTGTGTGTGTGTGTGTGTGTGTGTGTACGAGGGAGGAAAGAAGAGAAAATGGTGAGCATTTTCATTTTGATTGCCCCCTCCAGCACATACACACTTCACAAATAAAGGGGTCATAGGCGTGTTGAAGAGGAGAGTGGACAGGCCTCAGATCAAGCACTGGTGTTTCGCTTGGCAGCTTCACTCAGCACTGTCACTCCTACCCATTTATCACTAGGCATGTCATCCTCCCTCTCTCAGTTTTCCTTACTCTCTGCTCTTGCTTTCCACACCCCTCCTTTTTTGTTCCATACCCACACTGTCTCCATCCACAGGGACACACTGACACTTAAGCACACACAAAAAATGTGTGACACTGTGCTAGTCGTCTCAACGGAGAGCCATT
>NW_015605286.1:0-529 GCF_001515605.1 Sinocyclocheilus anshuiensis | reverse complement strand
AATACATGCACATAGTTCAGTTGAATGATAAAAATCGCCCTTTTTAACAGTGCAGTTAAACTAAGCTAAAATAACCAACATTAACAATGTAAAAATAAGCGCATGCATTTTACCTGCATCTGGCTGATAGATTAACCATGATTTCTGTCAATCAGATGCATTTTAAGTCACTTCTGTGTGTGTGCTTTGGATGTGTGAGCACATGGGCATATAAACAAGATAGTCTATGTATGACCAAACGATTTATTAATATCCAAAACGAGACGATGTGGACATTTACGGAGCGCTTGACACTCTAATGCAGTGTATGTTTCATTCATACTCGAAGCCAGAGGGTGCTCTCGCGCAGAAAGCCCAAAATGGCCCAGTAGAAGTAATAACTTATGACATGCAGGAAATCACTAATATGGACAAAGGCAAAGGTGTATTGCTGTAGCTAAAAAAAGTTCAGGTCAAGTCCTGAAATTTCAGGTTGTTTCAAGGTAATATAGTATATGAATAATCCAGTGCTAATTGACATAACACTTAT
>NW_015605285.1:0-529 GCF_001515605.1 Sinocyclocheilus anshuiensis | reverse complement strand
TGTGTGTGTGTGAACTCAACTCTGCTGGAATGAAGCTGACGTCTTTTTCTTGCCCTCATTCCAGGCTTTATCATATCACTCTGTGGACATTTGTTCTGGCGCTTGGTCACTTCCTGTCCGAAGCGTTTATCTATAAAACCGCTCCTCTGACCATTGGAGTCATGGCTCCTCTGATTGTAGCCAGTGAGTGATCTACTCCTATTTTTGTAACATCTATTGGGTGACAAGTGAACATAAAATTACTCTGACAATATTGTAAAAACAGTAATATTGTGAAATAATTTACTGCTCAATAAATATTTCTTATTATTATCAGTGTTAAAAACTCGTTCCATGTCATATGTTTTGGAAACCATGATACACTACCATTCAAACTTCTGGGGTAAGAAAGAAATTAATACTTTTATCCAGCAAAGACGCATTAAATTGATCAGAAGTGACAGTAAAGACATTTAAAATGTTGCAAGAGATTTCTATTTCAAATAAATTCTTTTGAACTTTCTATTCATCTGTGAATCCTGAAAAATAA
>NW_015605284.1:0-529 GCF_001515605.1 Sinocyclocheilus anshuiensis | reverse complement strand
CCTCTGCGAATATTCGACTGTGAGATTGGTAGTCGAATCAGGCTCATCCTATCGAAGCATTGAATCTTCGACTATTCGTGGTCACCCCTAGTTTCCACATTATATTTAGGAGTATCTTATCAGTGGTGACTATGTCAACTTGATGTCCATATCATGCAGTTAGTTAATGACATTTAATCAAACAGACAGTGAACACTATTAACAGCAATGCTTATATGTTGTGATCAAACTTATAGCAAAGTTTGGTAGTTTTGTATGTTGGTTCAGGGTTGGCATCTGAGGTCTTCTGAGCGGTCGGCATCATCTCTTCTCATGTATTCGGTCATCTCAGATCTTCATATGGCTTGGATCCAGACTGAAGCTTCTGTAATTCCTAGTTACCTCAGGATGCCAATCCTGTAGCAAAAACAGAGAAGCAAATAGAGACAACATTAGCGTATCTGCTATTCCAACCAAGCAAAAAAATGCTAATGTACATTTGATGAGATATAATTGAAGTACAAGGTTATGAGATACATTATGTGAATGC
>NW_015605283.1:0-529 GCF_001515605.1 Sinocyclocheilus anshuiensis | reverse complement strand
TGTTCGACTGCTACCAGGGGGAACACCAGGATCAGGACAGTGATCGGCTGTGAGACAGTAATAAACAGACAAATGGATGTGAAGATCTGTGGACCTACGTTTGAAAACTAGTTCATGGAAACTTTTGTGTGTTTACATATTTACAAAGTAATAGCGATTACTTACATTCACATCCACAAATTGGTGTGCTTCCACTCCACTTCCCATTAGGCTTGCAAACACGGACCTCTGAGCCACGGAACGTACAATCGGAATGACATGAGTAGGTGGTTGTGTCATTTACATAGTACTTGTCTTTATATGGAATCACCTCTCCATTCTCGAAAACACAGGGATTGGGACATGTGATCTCTAGGATAAATGCATGAATAAATGCATACAGTAGAAGAGTATAATTAAAAGAAATAAGTCTAGCATTTATTCATGATATAATGACACAAATAATGCCTTGTTTCTTACTTTTGCACTCTGGGGTTTTTCTGATTTTGGTCTTTGAGGTCCAGTGTCCATCTTGACACAGACGTGACTG
>NW_015605282.1:0-529 GCF_001515605.1 Sinocyclocheilus anshuiensis | reverse complement strand
TAAAGAACAGTGCAGAGAGTTGATGTTGAATTATAAAACCTAAATTTATCTTACATCCAAACCTATTTCCACCTCAAACTAGTAAATTAATAAACAAAAAGGAATATTTTACAACTGAAACAGAATATATCGCAATTCACAATGTAACCTTCTTTAATTTTTACTTTGAGGGCAGGCATAAACAGGCTTCCGTGTGACAGGCCAAGGACAAGGTCCTACTAAAACCTGCTGTTTCTTCTCCTTTCCAGTCAGACCTCCCCCTCCTTCTCGGATCACTGGGGTCCAGCCTGCTTGCATGGTCCATTGGATACTGGACTCTCGTCACGTATGGAGATCCCTTCAGTACCTGGTGGACTGGGAAGGCTATGGCCCAGAGGACTGCTCCTGGGTCCCTTCCCGGGACATCCTTGACCCTGAATCGGGGGTCCTGTCAGGGTTGTGGACTTATTTCTGACCACTAGAGGCCCCCACTGCCTTTTTGTTGGGTTTCAGTCTCTGTCATTATGTCTAATAGTTGTCACCTGTGCCT
>NW_015605281.1:0-529 GCF_001515605.1 Sinocyclocheilus anshuiensis | reverse complement strand
TGTTACCAGAATCGCCAGCCCGGCATTTAGGGCAGAAGGGAGAATTTATTTGCCATTCCTCAATGCAAATCCTGCAGCCAATAAGGCTTTGGCAGCATGATGAAACCATGGGCTCGTTCATTGGACCTGCAAATTTGATTCAGAAAATAGTTTTAAATAGTACAGTATTTGAGAACTATTCGATACATTTGTGGCGCATTGTTGTCTTTGTGGAAAGCAGTAAATCAATTGTACTGATAAAGTTTAGATTAGCACATCAATCTTTTTTTTCCCCATTTCATAAAATGGTTGGTTTAGTCACTGGCTTGATTATTTTAGACAACTGAATAATATTTTAAAGAATAAAATATAAAATTATACAAACCTCTGCAGATAATACAGGCAAAAGCATCTCTAACTGCTGCTGCTTCGACATCTGTCAGGGATACTGTTGTTCTGCGATTGGAATTTGCTAAATCCATGAGCTCTTTCAGTGTGGTGGACACTGCTTGCAGTCCCTGGGCTGCTGTCACAACCTCTTCAATTGTGT
>NW_015605280.1:0-529 GCF_001515605.1 Sinocyclocheilus anshuiensis | reverse complement strand
GCAATATAAAAATGTAATGTAGAAATGTAGCAAGTATGATTCATTCTAGTGAATTGCTTCTTCCTAAATGGTCCTTTTTTCATAAGTATTATTGGAAAAGATTCATTCTAATGAGTCTTTTCTTCCATATGAAATGATAGAAGTTCAATTCATTCTAGTGAAACTAGAAACTTTGCTCAGGGAGTTCTTGTAAATAAACTTATTTAAATACTCATTTTCATTTTATGTTTGTTTATTGTAAACTTATCAGTTCAAACTATTTGTTTTTGTTCCAGAAATTTTGGCACTAATTAAATTACACATATTTTAATTGAATAGTTATGCATTTCAAAATATATTACATCCTTAATAGCTTTAGAGTGTAGTTAGATACTTTTTGTTCATATACTGTAGTTAAAGCACTTTGAAAATGTTAGCTACAAGCTTATCATATTTTAAAGTACCGGTAGTTTCACCAAACCGGGTTGATACCAGCTGTGTTGGTGTCTTTTTCAGCTTGACAGTAAAAAAAAAAAGAAAAGAAAAGAAA
>NW_015605279.1:0-526 GCF_001515605.1 Sinocyclocheilus anshuiensis | reverse complement strand
AGACCCATCCACACACACACACACACACACACACACACACACACATTCTTTTAATAATACAAGACACTATTAAGCTGCACATGGTCTATTTTAGGATAAGGATACTGTCATGATTTGAGTGATGGCTCAAAGCACATAGACAAAACAATTTAAAGCACTTAGCTGAAATCTATTGTGAAGCCTATTTAAGAAAGTAGAACCCAAAATATTAGCAGTGCACCATTTAAGCAAGCTAAATTAAATTTCCATCATTTGAGTATATGAATCCCTTCGTGTTACAAGAGCTCAAATGCTTGAAATGCCTCACATGACAGAGCAGAGAGGCAGTTTAAGTCCTGCTGACTCGCAGTGTTGTCATTCAGTCTCTGGCTGTGCTCAACAACACCACAGAGTATCCATTACCTCTGTCACACCCTTCACAGTCCCCAACATGAAGGTTAAACCAATACACAGCGATGCGACAAATGTGGGCAAGAGGTGAAAAAATGAATGCTAAACTGTATTTATTTTCATATATATATATACA
>NW_015605278.1:0-529 GCF_001515605.1 Sinocyclocheilus anshuiensis | reverse complement strand
TTCCAAAACAATCATAATTATAATTCTGACATACCACCTCCTTACTTTTTAAATGGTGTTATCATCTTACACATACACAGAAAGCAAAGCTGCTCATTAACATTTTAAAATAAACTGAACAAACCTGCATAAAAGTTACCGTTTCAAACTATATCATCAAATAAATGACCTTTACTATCTCAATAGTAAACCATCTGCCCAGACTGGCTTGAGAACGGTGTAATATTTACAAAACACACACACACAGTGTTTCTGCAGGTCCTTAAAGTTTTTAGAGCTTTTAAGTTTAAAATTCAACAATACAAAATTAAGGCATTAAAATGCTTTCAAATGTCTTAAATATAGTTGTACAGTCGCCAGGGTTAGGTTTTTATGCATATGCAAGGATCAGCGTAGAATGTGCGGGACACAAATTTTGTCACCAGAATAGTATGTGCATACTGTACACCCACCATCTGATTTTTGTCACACATGCGCATTGGTTTTGTTTGCTTTATTGTCCTCATTTGTAAGTCGCTTTGGATAAAAG
>NW_015605277.1:0-529 GCF_001515605.1 Sinocyclocheilus anshuiensis | reverse complement strand
TTTTTTTGTGAACTATACCTTTAACGCGAATTACTAGTTTATCAGAAAAATATTAAAATGTTCTGCTCAACACTATCATAAAAGCCATCTATGGAATTACCAAGAATACAATCTACTTGTGTTTAAGTAAAGCACGTGCGCTCCTCTGGATACGTTTATTGCAACCAAGTTAAACGAATAAAGAGGAAAGGGGTTGTATGTTACTGGGGTAACGCCTGTTTTGTTCAAGAAACCATCTCTGAAAGCAAAAACGAGATAGATAAAGTGATTAAACATATTTTTACCTTTTCATAGTAACGTTATCCCCTGAGGTTTGTTATCACGTGGACCCTGAAAATAGCACTTCTCTCCGCTGCAGATTCAGATTTATGTAGCTCAAGAGGTTGTAGATTTACAATAATGTGTAGTATAATTTATAAATATACACAAATGCATTTTTCCCCTGTACTGTATCCCTTTTGTCATATGAAGAGCTTATACTTAACAACCAAAAACACGAACGCAATTTAGTGAGATATGCCTAAAGTAA
>NW_015605276.1:0-529 GCF_001515605.1 Sinocyclocheilus anshuiensis | reverse complement strand
AGCACAGGAAGTTTATTCAGCGCTGACTGTTGAGCAAAGCGGTGATTACGAAATTGTTAAATCCGCACTATTGCAAGCATATGAATTGGCACCTGAGGCATATCGTCAGCGATTTAGAAGTTTTTTCAAATTTGAGAAGTGCACTTATCTTGAATTTGCTAGAGAAAAAGAAAACATGTTTGATCGTTGGTGTACCTCGATGAAAGTAACCACTAGGGAACAGCTTAGAGAACTGATTCTTTTGGAAGAATTTAAACATTGCGTACCGAATGGTGTCGCTATGTATTTAAATGAGCATAAAGTGAGTAAATTGTCGGATGCTGCTCTCATGGCCGATGAATTTGTTCTTACTCATAGGGGTTCGACTAGCCATTTAAATGATTTGCATAGACCTAAGATGAGTGTCTTTGGTAAGAGCAAAGCGACTATGGTACGTCAGAATGTTATTTCTAGTTCTTCCACTGATCATGCTGTTGCTAATACGCGTATAAAAGGAGAGATTGTTTGCTTTTATTGTAAAAAGGCAGGA
>NW_015605275.1:0-529 GCF_001515605.1 Sinocyclocheilus anshuiensis | reverse complement strand
TCAGAGAATCAAGATGAAGATTTACATAACAGATTCATGCTGCGACGGCACCAGGGTGAACATCAAGATAATCACTTTCGATTCTTGTATAATCAAGGTCAGATTATGTTATGCATACTTTGAATATATTGTCTGAAGGAGGATGATTATATCTTTTCACTCTTTTTTGATAGTTTTTATTGAACGATGTGGTTGTCAGCACATACTATATCCTCCATCAGTCTGAAAACTGACCGGTTTGAGTGTATTTTGTTGGTTAACTTGTAAACTGAAGCGGCCGCACTTAACTACGAACTATTCAGAACTATGAGCAGACATTCAGATGATCTCTTTATTCATTCAATTGCTGTTAAACACCTCAAATGCAGTTTCAATAGCCTTAGTTTGCATTTACTGAAGGAACTGGCGTTTCCAGTGTGACTTCAGCTGAAGTTCTCTTCATTATGCAGTGGCGGTGCATGATGGGAAGCGTGTGTCTGATTCTGTCTCATCGTGCCTCACGTTTAGCTGAGGACTGTTTCTGACCACT
>NW_015605274.1:0-529 GCF_001515605.1 Sinocyclocheilus anshuiensis | reverse complement strand
CTCACCTTACAGCCGTTCAGAAAGTTGCCGACGGCCAGCACAGTCGCAAGTATGCAGCGGAGCGTCTGATTGGCTGCCAGCTGCTCCATGGCAAGCTTCAGATGGAAGAGCGGCTCTGCGGTTTCCTGTTTAGATGCATAAGCAAAGCGTGGAACAGGGCTGCACAAAAACAAACACTACAAATGACCAGACATGACAGAAAACAGCAGTTCAGTTCTCTCGCCATCAGTTCATTTGTTTATCTCAGTTGATGATTACATTCAAATAGTGTCAAGCACTGTACCTGCCTGGACAGTTTTCCAGTACAGATTTGACTCATACAATGAACCTGAGCTCATGAGAATGCCTCAATAATGTGATTTTAATGGAAAACCCAATGGTCAGTAAAACGATTGTATGACAGTGTACACGTGAGATCATACGAATTGTGACCCTGGACCATAAAACCAATCATAAGGGTCAAATTTTTGAAATTGAGATTTACACAACATCTGAAAGCTGAATACATAAGCTTTCCATTGATGTATGG
>NW_015605273.1:0-529 GCF_001515605.1 Sinocyclocheilus anshuiensis | reverse complement strand
TCGTCGCACCATTTGGGCTCATAGAGTTGCATCTTCTTCTCGGCATCTGTTAGCACGGCCAGGTTGGTCAGGGACCTCTGTTTCCGAAGGTTGGACGGCACCGGGATGCGTCCCTCCATGCTGCCTACGCGGTACACCTTCAGCTCGCTCCGTGGCACGCTTTGTGGCACGCCGGACTTGCCCCTGTTGGCAGCCATGCCCACACCTTCCCTTGACGTCCCCTTGCTCTGCCTGACTTTTATTCGACCCCCAAGCGTCTTCCTCTACCGGAGAGCATTTAGGGCCGGATGAGAGAAGAGCAAAAGCATGGAGGAGAGGACGAAAGTGCAGCTCTTTCTCTCTTGCATGGGAAGAAAATGCTAATTCCGTGTGCCCTTTATTTTTCCTGTTCCTTCTTGTCAGGCTACAGCAGCTGCCGCCCTGGTTCTCCTTTTCTCTCTCCTCTTTCTCTCACTCCTTCATTTTCTCTCCTCCCTTCACCAGACCGTCTTGCCGCTGAGCCGTGCAGCAGCCAAATGACAGCAGTGCT
>NW_015605272.1:0-529 GCF_001515605.1 Sinocyclocheilus anshuiensis | reverse complement strand
TTGAGTGTGAGTGTGTGTGATTGTGAGAGTGAGTGTGCGTGAGAGTGAGTGTGTGTGGTGAGTGTGAGAGTGTGAGCGTGCGTGAGTGTGTGTGTGAGAGTGTGTGTGAGCGTGAGAGTGAGTGTGCGTGAGAGTGTGAGTGTGTGTGTTGAGTGTGAGTGTGTGTGCGTGTGCGCGTGACTGTGTGCGTGAGAGTGAGTGTGTGAGAGTGTGAGTGTGCGTGTGTGTGAGTGTGTGTGTTGAATGTGAGTATGAGTGTGAGAGTGTGAGTGTGCCTGAGTGTGTGTGTTGAGTATGAGTGTGCCTGAGTGTGAGAGTGAGTGTGTGTGTTGAGTGTGAGTGTGAGTGTTGAGTGTGAGTGTGCGTGAGAGTGTGAGTGTGCATGAGTGTGAGTGTGCGTGTGTGAGAGTGTGTGTGTGAGTGTGCTTGAGTGTGAGAGTGTGTGTGTGAGTGTGTGATTGTGAGTGTGCGTGTTGAGTGTGAGTGTGAGTGTGTGAGTTGAGTGTGAGAGTGAGTGTGCGTGTGCATG
>NW_015605271.1:0-529 GCF_001515605.1 Sinocyclocheilus anshuiensis | reverse complement strand
CACCTGCAATGCAGAGGGCTTTGCGTGTGAGACGGGTGTTGTAAAACTGTGTTATGTTTTTTAGATTAAAGGCGAGGGGGCGGATCAAGAGCAAAATATGGAGAGAGGTTGAAACAAAACACATCCTCAAACAAAAAGAGCATGTCTCTTCATCTCTAGAGCAGTCAAAACTCATGTCTGAGTTGCAGATATCTCAAGCCATCTTATCCACCACAAAGTACTACGCCGCCAGCAAACAAAACTTTTCTTTGTTACAACAATACAGCTTTGCATGTCAGTCATCCGCTCATTGCAGAAAAACAAAGAAAAGGAAGATGATTCGCTTTTCTGCAAGACACAGACAAAAGCGAAATAATCTCCACCCAAGGCTTGGCTCTGCCCCCTTGAAGTTCTGATTTATTTCAGATCCTCCAAAGAGATTTTGACGGACTATTGTGCAAAGTCTGGCCCAGTTAGGCTCAAGATGGCGCGGCTCTTGAGAGCATGAGAAAAGATTACACCGAGGCTCAGAGAGCAACCCAATTACAAG
>NW_015605270.1:0-529 GCF_001515605.1 Sinocyclocheilus anshuiensis | reverse complement strand
TGCCAGACTTGGTGCAGTTGGATAATTCTGCAGAGATCAGGAATGGATGCTCTTCCAACTGGTGGATCTCACACACAAGATGATGAAAGAGAACTGTATTTGGCATTGGCTATTACAGTGCCGCAAACGTCATATGCAATCCGCTGTAATTTAGGTGCGCTCTTTCACTTAGGCTGAGCAGCTTCGCTGATATATTTTAAGCAAAGAAATCTACACAACTATAATGTGGCCCTGCATTACATCAAGCATGCAATCCAACATGTACCTTGACCTGAAAAAAACTTATTATTGAATGACTCACCGTTGTCCTTTGTTTGTTGTATGATTTTTATATCTGGCTTGTTGGGGCCAAGTTGTTTCATAGCTATTTTCTCGTTAACTAACAATCTCAAATGAGTTCTGTAACAGAAACACTTTTACATGTGTAATGATTTGTACCACTCGCCATATTGACAGTCTGTATGCATTTGTTTAACTGACACAGACTCAAATACTTTTCTGATGCTTATTGATAAAGCATTGTCCGGGA
>NW_015605269.1:0-529 GCF_001515605.1 Sinocyclocheilus anshuiensis | reverse complement strand
ATCCTGGACTTCTCTGTGGTCTCATTCCTGGATATATCTGCACTCAAGGGTCTTAAAGCGGTACGCCAGTTGTGTTCATTCTGAAAACAAAGTGCACATTTAATAATTTTTCATCTCTAATGAACCATAATCACTTCGGTTTACAGGCCTTAAAGGAATTTATACGCGTCAGTGTTGATGTTTACATAGTAGGCTGTGACCGTAAGTACTTTTTTCCTTTCAGATTGCAGGTTAAAGGGTATTTGTAGTGTATTTTACAATGTTTTCCCCTTATCTACAATAACACAGCTATTATAATATAGCTTAATTGTATATAATAATAAAACTGTGTAGTAACTCTCACCTTTGACATGTCTTTTGCAGCGTATATCATAGAGAAGCTGAGGAACTGTAAATTTTTTGATGATGAAATCAAGACGTCTATCTTCTTTTTGACCATCCATGATGCAATGCTCTTCATTCATGAGTCCCATCCACCGAAGACTGTGAGCGAGAAGGTGAACGTAACAGTTTGGAGCTTGTACAAGCT
>NW_015605268.1:0-529 GCF_001515605.1 Sinocyclocheilus anshuiensis | reverse complement strand
GGAGCTCCTCATTTAGTTCACCACTGGAGGATGCCATGCTGAAAAAGGGTAAGTAATGACACTATATTATCTTCATTGCTGAATAGAGCAGTTTTGATAATACTAATGATGTGCATCGAGCCATTTAGTTTGTGCATGGATGTTGCATTTTAAAAACTATTCTAACTAAAAACTTTCATGACAACATAAACTATGAACCACTGTTTATATCAAAGTCAAAGCAGCCATAGAGCAATATGTGACAGAAGTTTCTGACTGGAATTTAGGACAGAGTTGAGGAATGTCAATCTCACTGAGCCTTCTGTTCTGAAACTGCTGGTCTGGTGTTTCAGGTCTGGTGACTCTGTGGCACTGCAATGGGATATTATTGGGTGATAGAAGAAGGAACTAAATAAAGAAGCTAAATAAAGTTTTACAACAATATTTTAGTATCACGAAAATGTATTTTTATATAAAAGACAGCACAGAAAAAAGTTAGAAGTGAATAGGCTACGTTCACACTGTCAGTTTTTGGGATTGACAACCGCAT
>NW_015605267.1:0-529 GCF_001515605.1 Sinocyclocheilus anshuiensis | reverse complement strand
GACGTCTCGCCCATCCATTGGACTGATTACACACGTGGTTCAGAGTCGGTCACGCTGAAGGGCGTTCCTAAAGTGTCCTCCGACGCAGCGTCTCGTTGCCTCGAGGAACCATGGTTACATGCGTAACCTGAGACGTTTTCTATGGGGAGAGAAAGCTTAACGTGCATTTTAGCGTCCATATTCTGGCCTATTCTGCTTGTCTGTAAATAATATTTTATTAGTAAAATTATTAATAAGGTTATTCATATTAATAGTGTTATAATAGTAATTATTAATATGGTGTGTACTGAATTTGGTCCTCCAATGTCACTGTTTTAGTACATGAAGCCACATTAAGCGTTTCAGAATGTCCCAAAACTGTGCCTTGAACTATAAGCACTGACTGTATTTCTTTATACTTGAGTCCAAGTTCAATAAAACTTTATGAACCGCTTCATTGTGAACGTACAGAGCTGTATGAACCACTGCAAGCTGTAGAGTAAATAGGAAGTGTTTGTCCGAACTCAACTGGTTTTGCGAGAGAACGCAA
>NW_015605266.1:0-529 GCF_001515605.1 Sinocyclocheilus anshuiensis | reverse complement strand
TTTCCAATGATCTGAACGCCCTTTTCTACATTGTGTTTTGAAAGGAGTTAGAAAATTGGAGGACATGGACTAAGTGTCCTCGACTGCTCCCCTGAAGGTCAAGCAGTGAAAGCCTGTTGCAATCTGAAATAACCGCATGGAATTATCATATCGTTCGCCGTGTGTTTTGGTGGAGGCGTTAAAAGTTAAACAAGTGCAATGAGAGGTTCACAGAGAGCTTGTCCTTGCAGGCATTTGCCAATAAGTATGCTTCAGTGAGCCTTGAGTGCTTGACTGTGAATTGTGGGATTACCTTTATGTACAAAAAGAGAAGACGGGAAAAAAAGAAGTGATCAAGACAAAACACTGAAGATAAATCCGACTTTGGTAACTCATCTGGAACAAGAAGGCATTGTTGATAAGAATTGCCTTCCAACAGGCCAAACTGAGGAAAGATGTAGGCTACATGATGTTTAACCTTGCTGTTTTCTGTTGAGATTAAGAGATTTATGTCAATAATAATAATAATAATAATAATAATAATAATAAT
>NW_015605264.1:0-527 GCF_001515605.1 Sinocyclocheilus anshuiensis | reverse complement strand
TGGACACACACACACACACACACACACACACACACTCAGCGCACTCAGATCAATGAGGCAGTTTGTTGATTGTAATTGGTCTGAAGTTCAGGCCATGTGTAAAATTAGATTTTGTAGAGCAGATGAATATACTGACCCATCCTCAACCACACACACACACACAATCACACGACCTTGTGACCCTGACACACTACAGTCACCCACGAGCGACACTTGCTGACCAGAACAAGCAGTGACCCTAAAATGGCCTCGATTCACCATAATATCACAGCACTCACACTCAGGCGGCCGTGACGCCCTGCCGCTCACCCCGAACACACATTAAACACACAGACAAACTTCTGATGACCAAACAAACTCTCTCTCTCTGTCTCTGACACACACTGAGCCATCTAGGAATATTAGAGCAGTGGATGCGAATGAGTGTGTGTGTGTGTGTGTGTAAATGAGATGTTAAGTGTGGTACGGAGATGTATGAGTGTGTTATCTATGAGGAACAGCAGCTTGAGCTCAGCAGGGTTAAAACA
>NW_015605263.1:0-529 GCF_001515605.1 Sinocyclocheilus anshuiensis | reverse complement strand
TATATGCAAGGTAAGTTTGATCAGATATAATTGTAAATTCATGATGTAATGAAATATGAAGAGGCATGATTTATTGTTACCTCATTATTGTGACTATAATATTATTGGTAATAAAAATGATGCAGGATTATAGTCATGTAACTGATCTTTTGATCATCAGTTCATGAGCGAGATCTGGAGGCTGATATTGAAGATGACACTAGCGGAGAAGTGAGGAATCTTCTGGTTCCTCTCCTACAGGTAAAATATAAAACACCAATGAGCTTGTGTCTAAGTTTGCTTTGGCTATTTTGCACTAATTTATGGAAGCTTGTTTATGTCACAGGTGAACAAAAACAAAAAAAATGAATAAAAGGTAACTTTTATCTCAGAATTCTTAACTTTTTCCTCACAGTTCTGAGATAACATCTCACAATTCTAAGAAAAAACAAGTCAAAATTGTGAGACATTAACTTAGAATTCTGGCTTTTTTCTTGCAATTCCGAGTTTACATCTCATAATTCTTTTTTCTCACAACCTTTTTTTTTTT
>NW_015605262.1:0-525 GCF_001515605.1 Sinocyclocheilus anshuiensis | reverse complement strand
TGTTTTGGTTACCAGTGACTTTCATTGTATGAACAAAAAATACTGCGATGTTTCTCAAATTATCTTTTATGTTCCATACTTTATGTTAGGCCGTTGTAGCCAAAACATTTAACACAATAATAGCTTTAAATAATCTTTTAGGGGTATTTTCACAGCCAAATTTAGTTTGTGATTAATTAGTTTAATTAATTGCAGCACCCTGTAATTAATTAGATAAAAAATCGTAATCGACTGACAGCCCTACTGCATATACATTGAAACAGTATATATTGATATATGACTTGCACCTCCTTGACTGAAAAGTCATTGTGAGTCTGGTCTACTAAAGTGATATTCGGGATTAAATTAACCTTGGATTATTGTCATTAACTAAAACTAAAACCATTAAAAATAAATACAAATATACAGTAAAAAAATATATAAAAATAAATAAAATAATAAAACGTTTTCATTACTTCAAATTAAATAACATTAACTCAAGTAAAATTATATATATATATATATATATATATATATATAGCAATA
>NW_015605261.1:0-528 GCF_001515605.1 Sinocyclocheilus anshuiensis | reverse complement strand
CGTGACACAGGATCCAGCAAGGTTATCTAGAAATACAGTGAAATCGGATTTGATTATGAGCGGTGATGCAGTTCTCAGGTGTAACGTCTAGGACAGAAGGATCTGCGGTGTGAACTGTTGAATTACTTGGCTCGTTGCGGCCCCAGTTGGTGTAGGTTATTAAAGCATCATTGTCCCGGTAATAGTTGACACCCGCCACCCCTCTCTCGCCCGCAGCCCGATCCACCAGTCGCCGGAGTATCGACTCATCAGAGTTGTGAAGTGAGCCTGTTCGTACCTGCAGACGGCGACAGCAGCTGAGTGACTGGAGCTACACGAGCACAGAAGCAGTTTATGACTATAAACAGGATCAGACACTCACAGGTCCAAGATATGCAGCAGAGTGCTGCTCCGACTCTCACAGAATGCTTTGGCTTCCTCACGACTTTTAGCAGCTTCTTCAAACCAATAGCAAAAGTACTCAAAAACATCCCAGCCCTGCAGAACACACACACACACACACACACACACACAGACACACACAGACAC
>NW_015605260.1:0-529 GCF_001515605.1 Sinocyclocheilus anshuiensis | reverse complement strand
TATGACTGACAGCAGGCAGAGCACCAGGATGATGGCGGTGGCGTAGACAACAGGGTGAAGAGGTTCGAAGCTGTACGTGTCATTCCCGGTCCTGTTCAGATCCTGTTAGACAAGTGTATATCAGCAGATTATATTTGCAAATGCATTTCAACAACCAATAATTCCAATTTTTCTGCTTGTTCTAGAAAGGCGGGTGTTGAGGATGTGTGAAAAGATCTAATTACAAACAGGTCTAAAGTCAAAGGCTCAAGGTACACGTCAACCATGAAGGAAAATCAGAAGAAAATTGCACAGCAGATCAATCCAGCACTATAAAACCCCTTGAAATAACAGGTAATTACATGACAAGAGGATGATGGGAACATAGGAATCCATTACCAATCCTGCACATCACTTCTGGATGGTATTAGAGTCCCGCATTACAAACAGTATTCCACACATGCACTCTATCATGTAATGCATTTATATATACAGTAAATACTGGTCAGTAGGGCTGGGTATCGATTCAGATGTCCCGATTCGATTCGAT
>NW_015605259.1:0-529 GCF_001515605.1 Sinocyclocheilus anshuiensis | reverse complement strand
TGCAGCTGTCATCTCTCATGAGATGGAAGATGTGTTATGAATGTAGCAATCTTGTGCAAACAAAGCGCTGAAACAGGCAGAGCTAAAAAGAGAAGCTGATGGTACGGTCTGGATAAAAAAGATCCCTGTTGTTAGACGTGCATGTCCTTCTCTGGCGGAAATGGAGGACCTTTGATAGGGAAGCTTTGAGACATTATAGTGGGAATGGGATTCATTTCATTTCAGTGTTTTGGATGAGAATATGCCATACTAGCACAAACACTTCTCTAACTGCTGTGTCCTGCAGTCCCCCTGAAGCTGATGCCATGACTGCTGACACTGAAACAGATGGTCAACATAATCACTAATGATGATGCCCATGTGACAGAGAGAAAACAGCTTCTCAGATTTGCTGCTGTTGTAACGTTTGTGAAACCACTGGATTGCTAACTGAGTTATTGTATAGCAATATAGGACAGCCAACATCAAGCACTTCTAGATTTTTAATACCACCTTACCTTATACTTTAACATTTCTTGCAGAAGTCGTA
>NW_015605258.1:0-529 GCF_001515605.1 Sinocyclocheilus anshuiensis | reverse complement strand
GCCACAGAAAACAAGAGGAAGGAGAAACGACGGCAGAAGGTGTGTGTGTGTGTTTGTGTATGGCCAGAAACATGCATTATGTAAGTACATAAATGCAGTCCCGACTGCTTATCCAATACATTGCAAGAGGATAAAAAGACACAGAAAAGAGGAAACAGGAAACAAGAATGACAAGGTACAAAACAGAGCTTCCAACTAAAAGTGCAAACAACAAAAGACACTAAAATACATTACAGTATCTTTCTCCAGCGATGGCCATTTAAAAGTAGGCACATATTTGACAAAAAAACAACATACAGTATATATTATGGAAGCCCATTTCCGTCACTAAATTAAAACTAAAAAAAGGTCATTGCAACTTTTTATCATAATTCTGACTTTTTTCTGAAGTTTTCCTCAGAATTGGACTTTATAACTTATAACTTAAAAATTCAGATTTTTTTCTCAGAGTTGTGAGTTTAAATCTCACTGTTATGATTTTTTTCTTGCAACTGCGAGTTTATATCTCAGATATAATATATAAATATAT
>NW_015605257.1:0-529 GCF_001515605.1 Sinocyclocheilus anshuiensis | reverse complement strand
GAGAATAGCCAGAATCCCTTCTGAGGTGAGAAATGAAGTAAACACACACACACACAGCAGAAAGTTTCGAAAGTCTTGCTTCACTTTGCTGAGACGTACCTGCTTACAAGCTCTTTCACCACGTCAGAATTCCTGCTGTGTGATGAATGAGACGGACACATGTAGCAGCTGGAATCACGTACTAAACTCCGTCCTACAACAACAGCCAAAGATGGAGATTCTGTCATCATTTGCTCCCCCTCATGTTGGTCAAAACGGTATGACTTTAATTTTTAAGTGTCGTTGAGCAGAACATTCATGCTGCTCTGTTACATAACACTTTATATCGATAGTCCACTTCAGACATTCTTCTAACTATACTAACTATACCACTATACTACTAACTGTAAATCTGCTTAACATCTGGTAATACTTTACTTTGATGGACATTCTACTGACTATAATTAACTTTGCAAGCACGTCAACTAATTCAACTAAGCCTAGCCTAACAGTCTACTAATACTCTAATGAGAGTTAGTTGACATGCAGT
>NW_015605256.1:0-517 GCF_001515605.1 Sinocyclocheilus anshuiensis | reverse complement strand
GAGTGTTTCACTGAGGTGAATTACATTCTTGGGCTGTTTTATTGCTGTATTTAAGGTTCTGATGAGAGTTAGACTGATTGATCTGACACCTCAGAATTTGCATCCCTTTACCAGAACCATAAAAATGTTAAAAGATCAGTCTGATAAAACAAGTTGCTGTGAGTGATCAGGGCTTGTATGTAATGGGAAAGTTAGTGGGTCCTTTATCTGTAATATCAGGAGCATTGTTTCGGAGAGAATGCATTTACTTCATGCACACGCTATATAACTGCTAAGACAAAGTCTGTGCATTCAGTTTTCTCCATTAAGTAAATATATCCTTTAGAGGTCACACACAGCAACACAGCAGTGTCCATGTTGTGGTGTTATTAGGGAGTAACAAGAACCATTTTATATGTATTTGCACATTGTTATTGGAGTTAGTTTTTATTTATGCACAATATGTGTGAACATATCCCATCCCATCTGTCAAATCCCATCTATCTATCTATCTATCTATCTATCTATCTATCTATCT
>NW_015605255.1:0-529 GCF_001515605.1 Sinocyclocheilus anshuiensis | reverse complement strand
TTTTGCTGGGAAATGAAATATAAGGCCATTAAAGAAACACACAAAGAAGGATGTGTCAACAGATCCGCAGCGGATGTCAGTGCAGAGTGAACATGGAGCCGTTTTTACAGATCGAGCGACGGAAATCAGACAAGCATCTGTCAAGCGCTTGCAGAGGAGCACACACGTACACATGCACCACCGCGGGCTATAGATGGGCAGAATCACTTTAGAGCGATATTGCAAAGCAGGACTGCCTTTCAATAGACCATCCATGACCCATTTATGACCTGCATTAGCAAAACCATACAGACAGACAGGCATAGAGACAGATGTTGGGTTGGTTGGGGTTTCATTGAATGTGTGTGTTTTGTGTTCAGTGCATCAGTTCTGGCCGCAAGTTCTGTTCAGGGTGGACCCGAGAATTGCAACCTCTACAAATCTCTTTATCTTTCTGACACACACACACACACAAACAAACACAACAAAGCTTCTGTTTATTGACGGCATGGCACACCAGTCATTTAAAAGCACTTTAGCCACAGTGTGT
>NW_015605254.1:0-529 GCF_001515605.1 Sinocyclocheilus anshuiensis | reverse complement strand
CTCTCTCTCTCTCTCTCTCATGTTTGGAAAGTGCGAATCAATCTATTGAATCGGTTCTTTCAGACGGTTCTGAAAAGATCACTGATTCGAGTTTAAATCAGTAGGCTATATCTTGGAAATAAAATAGGACATTTTCTAGTTCTATATTTAGTGTTAATTGGGGTTGGCCATTAATGCAAAAACTGAATTATGTAATTAATAGTCATTATTAGTGAATTAATAATTGGGGAATTCAGGAAATTGCTAAATCCTTTGCAAATTCCATACTTGAGACATTGAAATATACAAAAATTAATTTCTATCTTTTTTTTTTCAACATATGATTCTGTGTCCAGTCACTTGGCTATCTCCTTAAAATTCACTGGTGCAGAGTAGAAGCCAATCTAAAACTAGTTTCCTCAGGCGGCACCTTCATTCAAAATGCTATCCGTTAAGGCATCGATTGGGCAGTGAGGCCGCTGGTTCTGTTTCGGACACAGCCATCGTGATGAATTCATTCTGGATCCAAGTCTTGGTTTATTGATCTGTG
>NW_015605253.1:0-529 GCF_001515605.1 Sinocyclocheilus anshuiensis | reverse complement strand
GCCCGGCAGGCCCTGGAGCAGATCAGCGACTTCCGCAACACGCACATCACCACCACCACCTTCATCCCCGAGCAGATCCAGACTCTCAGCCGCAGCCTGTCGGCCAAAGCGGCAGCCGGCTTCGCCTTCGGGGCCGTGCAGGACCACCGGACTGGGGGGCCCTTCCGGCAGCGGGCCCCCAACGGCGGCTTCTTTCGCAGCCCCGTCAAGACAATGTCCAGCATCCCGTATCAGCCCACCCCGGCCCCCAACTTCAGCTACGGCAACGACCCGGACAGGGGCACCTCCATATAGACTGCAGGGGTTCCTGGGCCTGTGAGTTGGAAACAAAAAAGAGATATATGTAAATACAAATGTTCCTTTTCGGTTGTCGTTTTCTCTTGGCTTTGTTCTTCGCGATGGAGCTCGTTCGTCCCAACCGAACCCGCCGACAGGACAAGGGTGGAATAAAATGATCATTATTGTCGTTGTGGTTTGTCGGGATATTTTCTCTGTGAACTAAATGAATTTGCCTTTTGTTTGCCACATT
>NW_015605252.1:0-529 GCF_001515605.1 Sinocyclocheilus anshuiensis | reverse complement strand
AATCAAATTCTAGATAATTAAATAGACTACTAGAATGTTATAATAAGTAGGCCTACTAGTATCAATGGTACAAATAACTACTTTTTCATAGTAAACCTAGTACTTCAACTACTGTGCTTTGGTAATATTCTAAATGCTGGAAAAGCTTTGTTGGATCTGACTCTTAAAAATTCGACATTAAAAACATATTATTACACTTGGACTATTTACTAATTAAATTTACCCGTCACAAAAAGCAGAATAAATGTCAACCATGTTGTCATATTCAGTGAGTTGTTGCCTCGTGAAGCGCGATGAGCGAACGAATCGTTTTGAGAACTGGAAAGAACCGACTCCAACGAACGATTCATTCGCTAGACGAGTCGCTTCCCACGATGGTTAGTTAGTAGCATTAAGGAGAGTCAGTGTGTTCTTGAGGGGGATAGTCTCGGCGCTTGGATACGGAGAGGGGAGTCTGGATACACACTTGGAACTAGAGTTTGCTTTCTCTTAAGTGCTCATCATGCCGGTTTTTCACACGAAGACGATA
>NW_015605251.1:0-529 GCF_001515605.1 Sinocyclocheilus anshuiensis | reverse complement strand
TTTTTTTTTTCCGTTTTTAATCTATTTTATTTCCCGTTAGCAATTTTGGTGCTTCAACTTAAACTGAGGTCAAAAACGTGTTCTTGCAAGTCACGATGGTAAGCCAGTGTTATTTTAGGATTATTTACATAATGTAATTGTGCTTTTATGTGTTGTGTTTTTATTTTTTATTTTTATACTTTCAGTTTTACTTTCATTTTAATTTTAGTTACATTTTTAGTAATTTTGTTATGGGCTTATCATTTTATCATTATTATTATTATTTAAATATTATTATTTAATTTACTTTTATTTCAGTTTTAGTTTTAATTTATTTTATTTCCAGGTAGTAATTTTAGTGTTTCAACTCAGATCAATTAATTAAATTAGTTCAAAAATGTTTTCTTGCATGTCTCGATGGTAAACCAGTATCGTTTTACTATTATTTCAATAATATGTAATATGTCAATAATATTTTTAAATAATAATATTTTTTATTAATATTTTGAGTTAGCTTTTATTTTTATACTTTCAGTTTTACTTTCATTTT
>NW_015605250.1:0-529 GCF_001515605.1 Sinocyclocheilus anshuiensis | reverse complement strand
ATGCCAGAGCCCTCTGTTGGGAAATGGATGTGCACGCCACCACACTCCTCCATGATGGAACGCACAAAACGCCCCTTGGAGCCAATTAGGGAGTTGTGCAGTTTTGAGGGGATGGACACCTCAACCTCTGTAATATTTGCCTGCAAAAAATGAATGAATAAATACATACATCCCCTTCCATCCAAATGCACTACAAGGTTTTTGAAATAAGCCTCCTATGCTTATTGCATTTGTTTTCCATTGTAATATTTATTAAAATGTTGTTGTTTTTTCCCTGTGATGGCAAAGCTATCAGCTATTTCTCCAGTCTTCAGGGTCACATGATCCTTCAGAAATCAAAGTTTAATGGTAGCGTATTTCTTAACAGTAATATAAGGGAAGACTTTTAACTTGACATTTCAAAAATACAACAAATATCAAACTAACAAAAACCTCACCAGTTCTTTCTGAATGGCCAGGATCCTGTTTTTTGCGGCCTCACAGTTTGCCTTCTTTCCTGTGATGACAATCATTTCAGAGTTGCTGTTTT
>NW_015605249.1:0-528 GCF_001515605.1 Sinocyclocheilus anshuiensis | reverse complement strand
CCCTGCTGCCACCAACGCTGCTGCCAGGTTGATGTATCCATCGATGAAGTCTGGTTTGAGACGAAGCGCGTGGCGGTAGTGCTCGATGGCCTCCTGAAGTTGACCCCGTTCCTTGTAAACGTTGCCCAGGTTTGAGTAGGCCTCAGCCAGCATGGGGTTCTGCTTGACGGCCAGAGTGCTAAAGTGGGAAGACCTGCAGAATTAAGAAAATGAAAATTAGGAAAATTAATAGAATGAGACATGTGACATATTCCCACCATGTGCAACAAACACACTCCCTATACTGTTCCCTTAAAGAACTGTTCCAGGTTATTTGCAATTTAAGTTTGTATAGTGGATATGGACAAGCTGTCAATTAAAATGATTGTTTATTAGTGTAATAGTTATTCTTGTCATGTTTACAGAATGCCATGTTCTCACCGTTTCTGAATTTTCATAATAATGAGATTTTACTTCTAGATTTTGAGCTTACATTAAATTTGTTAAATTAAAGATTTTAATTTGTAACATCAAAGATTACCAAAACGC
>NW_015605248.1:0-528 GCF_001515605.1 Sinocyclocheilus anshuiensis | reverse complement strand
GGAAAGGACAATCCAAGAGGGGAAAGTAGCAAAAGACGTTGTGTTCAGTATATCCAGTGCTTAACGGATGGCAGAGATGTTGCACAGGAAATGAGGAAGTTTGAATTATCATCCTTCCTCGTGTTAGAAGCTCTAATATATTATGATTTGTTCACTAATATCTCGCACTAGGACATCTGCTTAGAAATGTAGCTCAACCTGTTTTATATGAAAACAAAGTGCTGTTCTTGTCACGGAATTTTATTTTCGGATCTTTATAGTGTCCTCATAGCTGGAAGATGTCATTTTTTAAATTTACTTTGTAGAAATGATTGAATATTGCTTTCTGCAACTCTTGACAGATGAATCTCACACATTCATGTCATGTTTCACTTAGAGGAAAAAAAAAATTATATTTTGCTGTAATGCATCTGGATTATTTTTGTAAACTCATTTCTGTTATTTTATTTTTTATTGCATTAAACCCCCATTTGTAATGTATGGAAGCTCGTTTCCGGCATGAAAAAAAAAAAAAAAAAAAAAAAATTG
>NW_015605247.1:0-528 GCF_001515605.1 Sinocyclocheilus anshuiensis | reverse complement strand
GAAGCCTTTGTGACATAATGTGCTTCTTCTTTCCTGCATAAAAATAAGTCTATTCTACTTTGCTTTAGAATTTTATCAACAAGTTGTCTTCTTGAATACTCTCTTTTCATACCATTCCTCTCTCTCCACACATCCACCATATCATTTTTCTCCATTATATTATGTAGTTCGTTCCTCCCTCTATCTCTTCTAAATTCCATTGAATCATCGATATAAATTCTCTGTATTACAGTATTAAAATCACCTAACACAATAATATTTTCTTGTTTTTCTATTAACTCATTCATATCCTTATAAAAATACAATTTCTCTCTTTCCTCATTAGGTGCATGTATGTTACACACTTTCATTTCTTTTCCATTACACAATAATGAAAAAATTATTATTCTTCCATTTGTGTCTTTGTAGTCTACATCAACTTTTTCAAATACCCTTTTTTTTTTCATTAAAATAGCTACCCCTCTTTTCCTTCCTATATCACAATTACTATATATTTCTCCATTCCACAATTTTCTAATTTCATCACTT
>NW_015605246.1:0-528 GCF_001515605.1 Sinocyclocheilus anshuiensis | reverse complement strand
CCTTTTTTTTTTTTTTTTTACAGTGTAAGGTCTTAAGAAATTTTGTCTTGAGTAACTGTTTTGTTTTTGTATCTTATTTAATCTTGTAGATTAAATTATTAGTAGAAGTGACTTTTTATGAAAAAAATGGTTGGTAAAATTAGCCTTCATCCAACACTTGTTTTTGGATAATATGGAAGATGATGTATAATTATTATGTAATTGTGTAAAAGGACTGAAATACAAATCTTTATGATGATATTCTGACCAAGAACTGGCAATTTAGAGAAAAAGATGTCTGTTTATTTTCTGAAATTGATGATACCACAACTAAAGGCTCAAAAACATCCAGATGTTTCCACAAATTATCATCAAAACATAAGAAACTTGTATTTTTTGAAATGTTTAAGGGGTGGATTTTGGATCTAAAACTACACACACAGTTTCTGACTTTCAACGACAACCTGCAGTATAACT
The DNA here is from genome assembly GCF_001515605.1 of Sinocyclocheilus anshuiensis. Taxonomy (NCBI): domain Eukaryota; kingdom Metazoa; phylum Chordata; class Actinopteri; order Cypriniformes; family Cyprinidae; genus Sinocyclocheilus; species Sinocyclocheilus anshuiensis. The sequence goes on along the minus strand of NW_015605246.1, from coordinate 72 downwards.
GACAGCGATCAGTAACCTATGATGTGTGTCTTACTTTGACGGCCATGATTTGTCCACTGGGTTTGTGCACCA
>NW_015605245.1:0-528 GCF_001515605.1 Sinocyclocheilus anshuiensis | reverse complement strand
GGCACGTCCTGCTACTGTCTGTTATGTACTTTTATAATATTGCCAGTGTGCTTGGCTTGGCAGCATTCTGTTTCTTATGCATTGTTACTCCTGCTATAATTGGTGGTTTTGTTGCCAAAAGCTCATACGATTTATGAAGACAGATTTTGACTCTGGAGGCAATCATTGCACTAACTATTGTCAATTAATCACAATTTAGGCCACAATTCCTTCATTTGACAACCGAAATTGAGCATAAACACAAAAAGCTGTTTAAGCCGGAGGGATGAAGCCAATTTTGCCATGCAGAAAATGGTCATTACTTTGTGTTCAATATTTCATAATTCCATCTTTTCTTTTTTTAATGCCCCCCCCATTCAGACTGAATCCCATATATGCCAAGTCTGTGAATTAATGTACAGTGGCTCATTACAGGGTCCTGTCAAAGCCAGACATCTATAAGCCCTCTATTTGAACAAGAAGGGAAGATATAATTACAACCAGATAGGGATATGCCGGTATCAAATTCTCATGTTGTGATTAATTGCT
>NW_015605244.1:0-528 GCF_001515605.1 Sinocyclocheilus anshuiensis | reverse complement strand
TGCTCTTAAGAAGCTAATCAGTGAAATTAATTACAATCTGAACGTTAATTCTGAACGTGACATATATAGGCTAGGCTACGACAAGGATGTCAGATAGGCTGATAGATCTGTTTCTGTTTTTCAATTCAACATTTTCGGTCCTATTCTATTCTATTCATTAAATCGAAATATTTTGTTAGGATTGTTTACTAGCCTATATTTGAAAAATATGTATAATTGTAGGTAGTTTTAATTAATATCAGGACTGGTATTAACGATATTCAAATAACTTGAACCAAACTTGGCTATATAAAAAGTTCAAACAATTATTTCCACCAATTCGAATTGAGCTAATATTGAGGAAAATCAAGTTTAATAGTTAAATAGATGGAATCAAAATATTGTCAAAACGTAGTAAAGTCCCTCAGTGAAATAAGAAAAATTAATAATAGCTAAACATAGATCACCAGTGGAAATTATATCGACAACGTGCATGAATTTGTAAAGTATTTTTGAGATATTTTAAAGACGTTTAAATGTGCCCAGTTT
>NW_015605243.1:0-528 GCF_001515605.1 Sinocyclocheilus anshuiensis | reverse complement strand
TTAAAAAAATGGACCCTTATGACTAGTTTTGTGGTCCAGGGTCACGCACATATATATATTTAATCACATAAGGTCACGTGACATTTCCTCACAATTACTCCAATACCCATAATGCTAACAAATGTTTACATACAAGAAGGCAAAAGGAAGGGGCTTACGAAACAGAGGTATATGATGTGAGGGAATATATGGGGTCAAGGTATGGAGAATATATGTACATTTTCACAGATGCTTCAAAGGATCCAAAAACAGGTCATGTGGGCTCTGCACTCGTAATGCCAAAGTTGAAAGTGAATAAGAGCAGTAGAATATCAGATTGTTTATCAGTGTTCACTAGAGAGATGTTTGCAATAATTATGGCAATAAGGTGGATTAGTGAAGTTAAGATATCCAAGGCAGTAATATGTTCAGATTCAAGTTAAGCCCTAATAAGTTTGAATGAGCAGAAGTCAGAAACAAGACAAGATATGATAATAGAGGTTATTCAAGAATTATATTCACTTAAGCAAAATAGTATAAAAGTTCAGT
>NW_015605242.1:0-528 GCF_001515605.1 Sinocyclocheilus anshuiensis | reverse complement strand
TTGGTCAACCTCAGAATCAGATCCATGATGGGAGCGGACACACGATACTGTTCTCTGAGCCTCCCCGGGTCCACACACAGCCGAACACTCGCCAGGCTCGGACACCTGCCATCTACAACACTCACACACACACATATATGCATGAATACACACACACACACGACTGCAAGAATGAACAGCAGTCATTTGAATGTTAAGGTGAACATTAAATCTAAATTGACCTGATGCCAATGTTATTTTAGGGCTGTTGATGCCCGATACTGTCTTAATACATTTTCTGAGTCTCATAGTGATGGATTCATCTGTGCATTAAAAAATGTAATCTTTATAATCCTGTTCTTTAGACATTTCAGATTTGGACTGTCTAACTTGCTAATTCATTTAATTCTCACACACTTTTGCACGTTACCTGGCAGGACAGATTTGGGGGTTGCAGGTCTCAGTAGTTTGGGGTTTCGAGTCAAGCGTACAGTCTGAGTCAGGCAGCTCTACTTTCACCTTACCCTGCTTCTGAACACATGTGACAGA
>NW_015605241.1:0-528 GCF_001515605.1 Sinocyclocheilus anshuiensis | reverse complement strand
GGCCATTTTAAGGGCTGTCTCAATCACAAAATTCTATCAGTGCACTGAAACGTTCGCTCCCTGAAAAGTCCCACAATGCACCGTAAAATCCAGGGAGCATCGTTGCTCACTATGTTCCCTTAACGGAAGTTCTGAAGTGTGAAATATGAATCACGTGAACAAACTCACCACACATAATAACATGCGAGAGATGTTTTGGAATTAATAATCCTTTATTTAATTATATTTAAGCATAAACATACATCGCTAGACAGGCACTGAACAATCAAGCTAGCATTTAGAATAATGTACGGCTGAAATGTTGCAAGTATATGTAACAATCAAAGTATTTATCATTAGCACTTTAAATAACAATTAAAAATGTAATGTCAGAAATGTTTCAGTTCTGCCATTGTTCATAAACAGTACAACAAGGACGTTGCCATGTCACCATTAGTGTCCCAATGTGTAGTGAACCAGGGTCCTTACTGTCCTTACCAGTGCCCAAATTCATGTACACTATATACTGATTCACGACCTAGGGAGCTA
>NW_015605240.1:0-528 GCF_001515605.1 Sinocyclocheilus anshuiensis | reverse complement strand
CACACACACACACACACACACAGACACGTGTCTGTATGTTTAAGTGTGAAGTTTGCTATTATAGAGCAAAGTAGAGGAACTGCGTGACTCTCTTTTGTCTCTCCATAACCATTTCTGATTTTCATTCAGAAACCCAAGATGATCCCGTTATGACTTGTTTCACAATGTGGTGAATGCTTGATTATGCCTATAAAGCTCAAAATGTTGAATTTAACATTCAAATGAACCTACAATGCACAAATGCTCTCAATCGAACATTAAAAAAAAAACTGAAAGGGACATTTGAATGAACTTTTAAATGCACGTATGATGCATTTTTATGTTTTATTTAATTCTCAAATTTAATTCTCAAATTAATAATTCTCATCAAACATTTGAGTCCTCTCAAATACACGTACAGGGTCCAAAATATGCTTAGTTTACATTCAAACATTTGAATCAAACTTTTAAATGCAGTTATAATGTCTGCAAAATGCTTGATCAAACATTAAAACATTTAAATCAAACTTCCGAATGCACCCAGAATGC
>NW_015605239.1:0-528 GCF_001515605.1 Sinocyclocheilus anshuiensis | reverse complement strand
TGAAGAACCTTTTGAAGCACCTTTATTTTTAAGAGTGTACTTAAATCAACTGATCTGCGCAGTGTTGCATTTTTAAGGATTTGTCCCAGCTGTGAGCTGGAATATCATACTACGGCTTCATTTAGAGCAAACTAGATATTAAACATTTTTAAAGTGAGACTGGAATTGGCCTAGTTTTATGATGAATGTTTCTCTTCTAAAGTTTCTTTTTTGCTACATTTGTCTTTGGCGCTGCCAAAGTGCAAATCCGTAAGAAGAATTTGAGGAAATGTTGAAAAGCTAACTAGGAAATATTGACAAAATCAGGTGCCTGCCAGTGGAAGTGCTGTTCCCTGATGAAACCCCATTCTTGCTACAAGTAATGTAAGAAATTCAGTCTGATGCCTTTGATCTTACATTTGTTACTGGATATAGCTGAGAGTAAATTTCAGCTATTTATTACTGGGTCATTCCGCGTCAACTAAACCCCAGCTCCAATTTTTCATTTGTTAAAGGGGTCATATGATGCAATTTCAATTTTTCCTTTCT
>NW_015605238.1:0-499 GCF_001515605.1 Sinocyclocheilus anshuiensis | reverse complement strand
GTGTGTGTGTGTGTGTGTGTGTGTGTGTGTGTGTGTTAGGGTTAGGGTAATAATAAATTATTAATTATTAATTATTAATAAATGTAATGCCTTAATGCAATTGTAATGGCTTAATGCAAAAAAGGTACTGGTCATAAAAAGTCTCTATTTTCTTAATGCAATTAATTTGATTTTGGGTGAAATTGAAATATGACCCAGACATTTCTTAGTGATATTTACCTAATAATTCTGTGTGTGTGTGTGTGTGTGTGTGTGTGTGTGTATATAAAAACAGACAGTCTAGTTAAAAACCCCAAAACCTTGATTTAACTTCATTGAAATTTCATTTAGAGAAGTGGGACAGAAGGAGAACACAATATTGTCAAAGCAAATAGATAAATATATAGATAAAAAAATAACACAATTATCAAATTGAATCGTTCCCCTTGCGTTCTCCCGTTGGACAAATCCACGTTCCTCCTGCCTCTCCCTGACCTTGACGTACAAGTCGTCCTGTCTC
>NW_015605237.1:0-528 GCF_001515605.1 Sinocyclocheilus anshuiensis | reverse complement strand
GGTTTCGTCACCATGGTAATTTACGCTACACGGCTACCCTGCTCCGAAGCAGGTTTTATTCTGGGTTAGAAATCGCAAACTGGAAACTGGACCAATCAGCTGTAAGCAAAGTGACATCTATCTGATGCAATAAAGCCACTCCCCTGTATCTCTTGCTTCAAATTAAAGCAGTTTACGGTGAAAGAGTTTTAAAGACAAAATTGCCCATCTTTTGCTGCTAATATTCATATTATATGAATTATAATTATTTGCTCAAACTTTTACTGCAGCAACAGTGTTTATTCCTGCCTTGTAAATGCATTTAAATTCATTATATATTTAATAATGACATCCTTAATCTTCAACAGAGAAGTGAATTGCGCAGACTCTTGCGAGAAGTGAATCAAAACGATGCTATTCTGTGTGACTGGCTGTTTGCTACACGTGTCACCCTTTAAAGTGCAAGCACCCTAGAGTTAATCACAAATTCTGGATCAAGCTCTAAGTTGACAGAGAACGTTTATATCGAGCTTTGTGAGCCCGCTGAAC
>NW_015605236.1:0-528 GCF_001515605.1 Sinocyclocheilus anshuiensis | reverse complement strand
TTATTTATTTTATAGTATTATAGTATTAGTACAAATTATTTTGTAATATTTTTATTCAATAATACTCTTATTTTAATATATACACATATATATATATATATATATTATTATTATTTTTTTTTTTTTATATTATTATTTTTAAGTCATTGAATGAGTCAAAACATGAAAACTCAAGTGGAAAGATTTCTAACTTGGTTCTTATAAAGAGCAAATCCACGTGTTTTGTTGAGGATCATACTAAAAAAATAAAAAATAAAAAAGTCTTCAAAAATATATAATTTCTTGAGAAGAAAAAAAGACAAATCTTATTTTCTAAAAAAAATTATACAAATTAAGTGACCTGATGCTTAAACAAATGTCTGCCAGTAGGGTCAGAAAAATAAACATTTCCCTTTAAACTGTTTATTTTTCTTACCACTTTGGCAGATATTATTTCTTGTCATAAACAGTCACTTCATTTTCATATATTTTTCAGAAAACAAGTCATTTTGCATCTCCAGTAAATGTGTCTTGATTTAAGGATGTTTA
>NW_015605235.1:0-528 GCF_001515605.1 Sinocyclocheilus anshuiensis | reverse complement strand
GATCATGTGACACTGAAGACTGGGGTAATGGCTGCTGGAAATTATGCTTTGCCTTCACAGGAATTAATTATATATTAAAATTATATATACATAAATAAATAAAAAGGAAACGGTTATTTGTAATATATCAGAACAGTTTTTACTGTATTTTTGACTAAACAAATGCAGCTTTGGGGAGCATAAGAGACAGAACATTAAAAATCTTACCAACTTCAAACTTGTGAATGGTAGTGTATAGTACATACTTGTATCTCTTACCGTTCTTTTGGTACAGACGTTTTCCTAAATCTCCTAATTGTGACAGACACTTCCTGGAGCAAGTCACAGCCCCGCAGGTTATCAGGCTTTTTAGGGGTAGACTGAGGATCAGCTTTAGACGTGGAGGCCTTTTCCTGAAAAGGAGAGCGATTTTATGAAAATTAGAACTGTCGTGTTGGTCATCATTTGGCCTTTACCTCCATGCAAAGAACACAGATCAAGTGAAGAGTAGGGATGTAACGATTACCGGTTTGACGATAAATCATGATA
>NW_015605234.1:0-527 GCF_001515605.1 Sinocyclocheilus anshuiensis | reverse complement strand
ATTCTGCTCACATTCATCTCAAACTGTGTGTATATATATATATATATATATATATAATGCATGTATTTTTATTGTATATTTTATGCTCTGTATATCAGCAATCTCAATGGTCTATTTTTATTTTTCATATATTTTAGTAAAGTAACTTAAAGAACACTAAGTACCATGAATAAGTTCCATAAATAAGTACCATGATAACAGACTCAAATTTAGACTCAATTTTATTAATGTATAAAATGTATCACTATATTAAAGTAAAAGCTAAAAAACACTATTTTAGAAGTTGAGATATTTTAATGCATAAATGATATTTTAATTGCCTCTCAAATGAATGTGAATACAGGTTGGTTCTTAGAAGGCCAGAGATATCCTGGCCAAGCAGCACCTCCAGCATGATATCTGTGGAAAAGGGGAATGCGATTGGCCGTGTGATCGGGGATTGGCCGAGAGTCAGAGAGTCGCCCGTTTGGGCAATTAATCTGCGTCGAGCTCAATGGAGAGAGATTATGCAGTCAAGTGAATCTCAT
>NW_015605233.1:0-525 GCF_001515605.1 Sinocyclocheilus anshuiensis | reverse complement strand
GATAGAACGATAGATAGATAGATAGATAGATAGATAGATAGTTTCTCGTCTCTCTCTTTCTCTTGAGTGAGATCCGGATGGGCTTCATTAGCGTCAGGCTGTGGGTTCTGTCTGATCTGGATTAATATGTCAAGAGTAATTGGTTCATGTTAACAAACCTCCCAGTTTATAAAGGCTCTTTACGTCCCAGTGGTCAATAGTGCTCATCCGCAGCCACTAACAAGACGCAGCGTTAGCCACTTAGCAAAGGTCAAGGATGGGGAAGCGCTAGTCAACCGATCGATCCATTAACCTGCTGCTGTCTTCTATCTGTGAGCGGCTAATGAAGGCCTGCTTTACCCGAGAGAAACAAACATCACACGTAGGCCACATGGAGCCATTTATCTTCCTGTGCTTCTGCTAAAAATACAGTAGCACCTGTTAGGATGAAAACTGTAGGTATTATGTAAACCTCAGGACTGCATGCTAACATTTAGGCCCTTTTAGTCTCTTCTGCTCATCAAGGCTGCATTTATTTGATCAAAA
>NW_015605232.1:0-528 GCF_001515605.1 Sinocyclocheilus anshuiensis | reverse complement strand
GAGTGACTGAAACTTTCAACACTTTCAGCCACACCTTGTTTAACTTGGCACCAGCAAACAAATCCGTATGTCTCAAGGGATCTTTAAAGTGCATTAGAAGCAATGTTTTGTACACTTTTCATGAGGTGTGCTGATATCTGCTGTGCTTTTTCTTTGTACAGCACTGTCAGAGTCATCTGCATCCAAGCCGTACCAAGGAGTGAGAGTCAAAGACCCAGTGAAGGAGCTGCTGCGGAGAAAAAGAGGAAATGCTGCCAGAACGACACCCCCCACCGCAGTAGGAACTAGAGCACACGTGTGTGCACACACATACTCAATAAGACATATGCTTTTGATTGTGAAAACTCTCCCTTAACATTATCTCATTTGTTATTCATTCAAGTCCTAGCTTGTTTCTTTTCTTTTTTCTTTTTCTTCATCTAATCCATCCAATGCACAAAGTTGATATCCAAATATGAGACTGAAAAAGATTACTTATGAAAGAAAAGAGGACCTCGGGCTTTAAAGATGGCTAATTGTTTGGTTGGT
>NW_015605231.1:0-528 GCF_001515605.1 Sinocyclocheilus anshuiensis | reverse complement strand
CTGCCTATTTGAGCAAAGATATGGCTGCTCTGGTACACCCTGCCATGGTAATTATTACAGACTCCATAGACCAGAGGTCCCACGTCAGACAAGGCGGAAAATTGAAAATATAAATGATTTATAGTGCTCAGAGGTCTATCTTCTCCTCTGTCTTTGTTGTTGGCCACAAAGCATCAGATACGCTGGGATGTCCTTTAGTGTGGCATCTTGCTCTTGTTCTTCAGTGATTAATCCATTTAGACACAGTGGAATGGAACTCTCCTCACCATGGAAAATAGATGGATTTTTGGAGAGGAAGGGCTTCAGGAAAGTGCTTGCAGTTTGTTTGAAGAGCAGAATAAACTGCTCCAAGGGTAAACTATGGCCCTGACTGCTGAGCAGCTTGGAGATAAGTTGGTTTGACATTTCCACCTCTAAGTCTTATGTTGCTTGTAATTTTAGCATCGTCAGACGTCAGAGCTCTTGCATGAGAGCTTATAAACAGTACTTTACACAGCTTTTACTGTAATAATACTGATTGCCTAACAT
>NW_015605230.1:0-528 GCF_001515605.1 Sinocyclocheilus anshuiensis | reverse complement strand
GTATGCAGTTGGCGGACACGACGGCTCATCTTATCTCAATAGTGTGGAGAGGTGCTGCTTGATTAATGAAAATCAATCTGTTGTGTTTACCATGCTTCTAGAATCTAATGAATGAATCCTCACAGGATGAAATACATGAAATGAATTATGGATGAAAAATGAAACGCAGCATTTCTGCCCTCTGCTGGCTTTGTCAGGTATGATCCTAAGACTAACCAGTGGAGCAGTGACGTCGCCCCTACTAGCACCTGCAGGACCAGTGTGGGTGTTGCTGTATTAGGAGGGTATCTGTATGCCGTGGGAGGTCAGGATGGTGTTTCCTGTCTCAACATTGTAGAAAGGTACATATAAATATGTAAATTGGCATGGCTTGGAGTTTTCTTTAGGAGGGGATTTAATTAGATTTTTTATTTTATTTTTTTCAAGGTATGATCCGAAAGAGAATAAGTGGACTCGTGTTGCCTCGATGAGTACCAGGCGGTTGGGTGTAGCTGTAGCTGTATTAGGAGGTTTTCTTTACGCAGTAGG
>NW_015605229.1:0-528 GCF_001515605.1 Sinocyclocheilus anshuiensis | reverse complement strand
CACGTGGTGTCCCTTCAGGTCCGGTAAGAAGGTCTGAAGGGCTCGCCATACTGCCATCATCTCGAGGCAGTTGATGTGTAGCCGGCCTTCTGCATCCGACCAGGAGCCAAAGGTCGGTCTGCCTTCGCACAGAGCTCCCCAACCCGTGTTGGACGCATCTGTCGAGACAACCTTCCTTCTGTGAATCAAGCCCATAGTCATGCCCTGCTTGAACCACTGTGGGTCTTTCCAAGAGGCCAGAGCTGTTACACAGGCCTGGCTCACCCTGACACGAATGCCACGCATGGGGAGGAATTTGAGGTTTCAGCCAGTACTGAAGAGGTCTCATGCGGAGCAGGCCCAACTGTTGTACCGGCAATGCAGAGGCCATGAGGCCCAGCATCTTTTGAAACATCTTGAGAGGGCGAGAGGCTCCGATTTTGAAAGACGCCGCGAGCTGTTGTATGGCCAGTGCATGTTCTGTCACGACTACCGCACTCATGCGGACTGAGTCGAAAACTGCTCCCAGGAACGAAGTTCGTTGGCTGG
>NW_015605228.1:0-528 GCF_001515605.1 Sinocyclocheilus anshuiensis | reverse complement strand
AGCTACGAACAAATGTAGCCATAACACTGTTAACAAACTTGCGGGACTTTCACCGGATTGGCACCAGCCTTCCACTGGCGCCTCTGGGTCACAGCTGAAGACATGATCTTCATGCCAGGGTGCCGGAGTTTAAGCTGGTGCAGGTCCTCCTTCATAACATTAACCAGCTTAACCAGTCATTGCCGCCACAGTGGATGACGAGGGCATCCGGTGCTGCTCTTCCTTGCAGGGAGTGGTGGAAAAAGGGGAGAAGTCCTTTCCACCACAGTCCACCCAAGCCAAACCAACAGACATGGACACCTGGTAGACTGAGGTTGCTTCCCATAGTCTGGGCAGCTCTCTGGGCACCACGTCTGACATAGCTGTCACCAATGATCCACACTGTGTCTATGGAAGGAAAATAAAGGTGTTTAATAAATGCTAGAGGTACTGAAAAATAAGAAGTTAACTGTGAAAGGTAGCCCAGTTTTTTTAAACGTTTACGTTGACAATACTGTCACATGTGGGAGAAAATAGAACAAGGGAGCA
>NW_015605227.1:0-528 GCF_001515605.1 Sinocyclocheilus anshuiensis | reverse complement strand
GAAACATGCTTTGATTTATGATGAAGTTGATGTAACAGTTTGCTGATTGCGCTGATGCTTATATTTCACTGATATTATATTATTTTGTACTAAAAGCCAGTTTGACTGATTCATGGTAATGCAGGATGTTACACTGTGAGATGGCTTGATTTTTGTTACACCTGCAAGATTATGCAGAAGTAATCTCAAGCTAATTAATGTATAGCTATATGCTATAATTCTTGTTTGTTTTTATTTGATGCTCTTGCGCGGTTACATCGCACATATTTGTGCTTTATTGAAGTGTTCACGCTTAAATATTTTGTATTGTAAATATAGACAGTATTATATTTTGTTTTTAAATCTGTCACCTGATAAGATGTGAGTGTGATATCTGAACTGTGCTCTGAATTCAGAGTGTTTTTCTGAAGACTGCAGTGCTCTGATACTCTGTGTTCATACAGGACTTATAGATGATCTTACTGTCTAAACATTTCATTCCTACAGCTTTTGCTTGTTTATAAACCACTGCTAATACCAGGAAATGCA
>NW_015605226.1:0-528 GCF_001515605.1 Sinocyclocheilus anshuiensis | reverse complement strand
TTTTTTTTCTTTGTAAATGTATTATAGTAAATGTTGAGTACAGTAAGTGTTTTTTTAATTTCAGCTAATTTTATTGCAACATTTCTGAAAACATTTACTTGCACTCTACAAAACAATAGAATTGATGCCTTAATTAGAAAAGTTTATGAATATAATAACATAGTCATATTTTAACCCTATTTTGCATAAATTTAATATTTTTTAAGAGCAATTAAGTGACATTTTCATGCCTGATATTACTGTAATGTGTCCAGATGTTTCACTTTTGAGGTTTTCTGTGATTTTCCCATTATTCTCATTGTTGATTCTCATTACTGTAATACAGTAATTTTACTGTATTAGAGTAAAAAAACTGTAATACAATTATTTATTTGATTTAAAACAGCTTTAAGGTAGTACAATAAATACTATCTTTATGTATAAATTCTTTACAATATTTTTTAATTGTCATTTATATTTTTTATTCTTAACAATTTAATTTTTTATACATTTTATTCAGAATTTTACATTACAGTAGTGATAATTATG
>NW_015605225.1:0-528 GCF_001515605.1 Sinocyclocheilus anshuiensis | reverse complement strand
TGGAGAAATCAAGAGTTTGGAGACCACCGGAGACATCAGCAGCCATCAACGACCTGATCGGCTGAGAAAAACAATAGCAGTTGATGATAGACAAATCATAAAAGCTGTGAAAATGAACACTAAAATACATGTCTGTAAAATCACCAACAACCTCCAGAATGCTGGGGTGATGCTCTGACAATCTACTGTCTCTTGAACAGGCCCTCTCAATTTTAATGATTACTTAATGTATGATGGCAGCAGCAGAATGAATTTGGAAGGGTACAAATCCATCTTGGCTATATTCAAGAAAATGCCACCAGACTCATCAGAAAGCGCTTCACATTGCATTAGGACAATGACCCAAAACACCCTGCCAGTTCAGGCAAGGAGTTTATTAGGGCAAAAAAAGTAAAGTTTTAGGTTGCCCAAATCAATCTCCAGATTTAAATCTGAATTTGAACATGAATTTCACCGGCTGAAGAGGAGACTAAAGGTAGAAAATCCCCAAAACAAGCAACAGTTGGAATTGGCTGCATTAAAGGCTGG
>NW_015605224.1:0-528 GCF_001515605.1 Sinocyclocheilus anshuiensis | reverse complement strand
ACCACACAATGGATTACCTACAAAAGCCTGTAACTTACTTGAAATCTTTAGTTCATCTCTCAAAAGTAAGTATTTATGCCAATAAACATATCAGTGACATCAGAATGAAGTCCTTGTGTCATTGTTCACAAACAAGATAGTCAAAATTTTTAGTCATGTCAATATAACAGTGCACTCTGTTAGAATTACTTGATGTAAACTATGGCAACAGTTTGGATTTAAGTAACTGTATAGAATTGCAGAAGGCTGGATGTCTTATGTATGCCATATATCCATTTCAAATGTACAAATTTACACAGTACTGTATGTGGGATATTGATTTAAAGAGTTTCTAATTGTTTGAATTGAGGATATACGGTTGCTCTGCCAATACTTGGCTGCACCCTTCGACCCACCTCAGCCATTATAGGCCATGATTGACAACATGATCCACAATAGTGGCCCTTATTTCATCTGATATGTGCCTATTTCATCTGATATGCATCTGTTTTGCCTCTGTACCCTTCCACCATGCATCCTTACTCCTCT
>NW_015605223.1:0-528 GCF_001515605.1 Sinocyclocheilus anshuiensis | reverse complement strand
TTTTTCCCAATTATACACTTTCTATAAGAGCATCCCCTCCCCCCAATTCCACCTTCCATGAACAGCGGTAGCTGGTAGCAAATTGGGATTTTGCTGATATAAACTAAAGTTTATTGGCTATAAAAAAGACTCTCTGTCCCGCATCTTCCTTCAATAGAAGACAGAAAAGAAACTTGTGCCAAACCAGCTCATGGGTCTGTAACTATGCATTAGAATTATATAATCTATAATTGTACATTTAGGTAATTTGGATATCAGTTAATTATGATAATGTACAATCTAATACATTGTTTATCATCATATAACGGTCCAGTGAAATTGGACTTTCAAGGCATACATAGCCATACACTACATCTGCAATTAAATATTGCCATCTTATGTTACATGGACAGTTCCCTTGAGCAACCCGGAAACCTTACTCACTGGTGACAGCTGAATTGTGTCTAGATCCAGAAGAGTGACTAATAGGAAACAAAATCAAATACTTACATCAAAGATCTCAAATCCAGCAATGTCCAGCACACCAAT
>NW_015605222.1:0-528 GCF_001515605.1 Sinocyclocheilus anshuiensis | reverse complement strand
ATGTTAGATGGGAGACAAGTGGTATAAATTTACCTGTTGTGGACCCTCCACCCTCCAACCACACACACAGGTTGATTCAGGTGAAGGAAATCCTCAAAGCTCATTTTAATTTTTTCCCTAACAGTAATAAAAGCTTGTCTGCCATGACATTAATTTGTAAAAGGTGCTTTTAGCACCAGGCAAAATAGAAAATAAAATAACATGCCATAAATGAGCAACAAAACAACATAAAATATGCACATAACTATAAAAGTACACTACGGCATGGTCACTGCGACAGTGAGGCATAAAACAAATCGAAGCCAGCAATCATGTGTTTATCTATATTTCTGTTCAAAAGTTTGTGGTCAGTAAACTTTTATTCAGCAAGTATTAAACTCAGGGCCGCTGCTGGCCAAATGGGTTCCCTAAGCAGAATTGTATTGTTTTGTCCCCTCCGTCAAATATTATGGAAATAAATAAAAAAAACACCTACTATAGGGATCAAAATAGAACTTTAATAAAATATAAAAGTAAATAAATTGTAAT
>NW_015605221.1:0-528 GCF_001515605.1 Sinocyclocheilus anshuiensis | reverse complement strand
AGTTTGGAAAAAAAAAAAAAAAAAAGAGTAACTCTCAGGATGGGATCATTTCCTAATGAACAGTATTTTTGTATGCTCTCTTGCACATCCTGAAACACTTATAGCTGATGTAAATCACATACTTGGCACACAAGCAATGAAGATTTGTGACAATACGCAGGAGTTCTTTGGTAACTAATGAGCAGCTACAGCAGGTGAAAAGGATGCACACGGCATGTTTTTCACCTCGTGTTGCCAGGTCTGGGAGTTCTGGCTGTGCTCAGCGGTAGAGAATAGAGTCATGTGTGACACCATGGAGAGGAATATTACCATAGAGCTGATGATATCATTTATTTTCAAGATCAACAAAATCTGATATTTTAAAGGTTTGATTTGAAGAAGCAGTATCAATATGTCATATATGCCGATCTGGAAAATTTTCCCTCCATTTTCAGCCTGCATTTTCTGCTGATTAAATAAGAGCTCAATTCATGTTCTATTCTTTTATAAGAAAGAAAGAAAGAAAGAAAGAAAGAAAGAAAGAAAGAA
>NW_015605220.1:0-528 GCF_001515605.1 Sinocyclocheilus anshuiensis | reverse complement strand
CCACTCCTGAAACCTGACTGGTTAGCGTCCAGTTTGTTGTTCTGTTGTTCCTGACATAACAGGAAGCACTGAGGATAGGGGAACAGCCTCTGTGACAACCAGTGCTGAGGCCCTGGGGATGCCAGCTGCTTGCAATGACATCAGAGGTGGTTCCATCACACTGGCAAGTATTCTCATGAGCTTGGGTACTATAGCCCCCCCCCCAAAAAAAATACTTAGGGTAAACTTGCATGGCAGCAGTGGCATGATGAGGCTCTGGCGTGACAGTCATGACAGGTGTGGACAGTCAAGACGGGCATGGCGGCCATCTTGTGCAGATGCTCTGGTGCGGGAGGCATGGTGTGAGCAGGCTCTGGCTTGACAGGCATGACGTGAGCAGGCTCTGGCTTGGCAGGCATGATTTGAGCAGGCTTTGGCTTGGTAGGCATGACGTGAGCAGGCTCTAGCTGTGAGTTCATGGTCGGCCTCCATGAACTCACAGCTACTGCTGATCACTGATTGGCCAGAGAGAATCGTCACTACCTGCGT
>NW_015605219.1:0-527 GCF_001515605.1 Sinocyclocheilus anshuiensis | reverse complement strand
TATTTTATCTTGTACCTGATCTCCACGGAGCATTGACCTCCAGTTCAGCACCCTGGACAGCGGCATCATCTTGACACTTTATGACATTCTTTGAGAACAAACACATTATATTAGAGTTAAACACAGATGTCGAAGTCCAAAATGCACAATAAAAGTATTTAATACACATGGCTTTTGAGCTATATTGCAAAACTTTAGTTTGTGTGAGGAACAGGCTAAAGTTAATAAAAAATGTCAGTCATGCTTGTGTTCAAATCAAAACATTGCATTGCACTTATGTGACGTGTGTGTGTTTGTGTGTGTCTGTGAGTGTGTCTCTGTGAGTGAGTGAGTGTGTGTGTGTGTAATTGTGAGTGAGTGAGTGTGTGTGTGTCTGTGAGTGTGTAATTGTGTGTGAGTGAGTGTGTGTGGTTGTGTCTGTGTGTGGTTGTGTGAGTGAGTGAGTGAGTGTGTGTGTAATTGTGAGTGAGTGTGTGTGTGGTTGTGTGAGTGAGTGAGTGAGTGAGTGAGTGTGTGTGTGAGTGTGT
>NW_015605218.1:0-528 GCF_001515605.1 Sinocyclocheilus anshuiensis | reverse complement strand
TCCCGAGCTAGTAGAACACACCTCACTCACCTCTGCTGCCAGGTAGTGTCCTGTGGCCAGGTGTTTAAACCTGAAAAGACTATTCCAGTAACCAGCGCCACCGCGACACGGGTCATGGTGAACCACCTGAAATATGAGATTGGGAGGAATGGCACAATTAGCATATGCTGTACTTAAAGGGACCCTTCGCACAAAATTACAATAAGAGTGCTGTGGGAATGAGTCCTAAAACCCGTAAATAAGTTTATTTGAACGTCCGATTCCACAGTCCCAGAGTCAATGGGGTTTTGAGTAAATGCCTGAAATAAGGTCTGTGGTAAACATAAGCTTAAGATATTTGCACATATTACTCAACAACATAAAATACATCAGTTACACCCCACTCATGACTTTAAGCTTTTATGTGTCTTGAAAATAGCAATTGCTAACAAGCAGCTAAATGGGACTACAGAGGCTGTCGGGGACATTAAACAGTCCTACCAGACAGGGGCGTAGCCATCATTTCAGAAGTGAAGGGGACAGAAATGT
>NW_015605217.1:0-528 GCF_001515605.1 Sinocyclocheilus anshuiensis | reverse complement strand
AATCTTTTTGACTGACTCGTTAAAATGAACCAGTTCCTAAGAGTCATTTGTTTGTAAATCAGACATCGTGGCTCACGCTGCATTCATTATTGAGTGCAGCAAGTGCGCAGAATTTTAAGAGATCGTATTTGACATAACAGCAAATGGACACACACAAAGTGTTCCTGACTGCCTAAATTGTAAAAAAATTAGATTTTTTTTCTACTTTAGAAGCAGCCTGGAGCCCTGAAAGTGTGATTTTGGTGAATCATATCGGCTTCCACCGCTTCACACAGCAACAGCTACATGCTGTTTTACAAGATCTCCCTGCTTTTTATGATAATGGGCTTCAGACATCATTATGGAACTTGCTGAACTCCATCCTTGTTGGAATGGATCTCTGAGTGTTCCTGATCATTAAGTTCGGTAAGTTAGTCTGGTCATAGCTTCTGGTAGAATGAATGACTGAAAAAGCAAGGTGTTAACTTTCCCACAGGCTTCCCTTAGGCTTCACTGCTCAAGCTGAAAACACAGCCTGACATACAGCAT
>NW_015605216.1:0-528 GCF_001515605.1 Sinocyclocheilus anshuiensis | reverse complement strand
CTTAAAACATATAGAACATATAATTGAACAATAATGATAAACTATCAAGCTCTCCACATGAGGATGTGCGGAGTTTAATGTTGTTACCAGGGCATGTATGATCTCGTGTTTGACTGTGGACAGCATCCCTTCAAACTCCTGAGGTTGAGTAGAGATCATATTGGGACACAGATTGGCATATCCAGCGATGGGCCTACATTAAGAAATTCTGCTGTTACTGTCAGCAACACACTGGACTATTTCCACAGTATACTCTAAAGCAAATTAAAATCACCTACATTCCCATTTCAATTATTGCGATTACCTGTCCAGTTCAGACTCCAGCTGGCAGTACGCTGCATAGGCTACGATGTTTTCTTGTCCACAACGCTCTGTGGTCATCGCACTCACGTACAACACAAAATCAGCCCTCACCACCCCCTCACCATCAGGAGAACCAGCGGGGCCGCAGGACTTGCCAGACTCACTGCAAACCCTGCATTGCTAAAGGAGACCTCATTCTATGAATCAAAAATTCTCATATATTTA
>NW_015605215.1:0-528 GCF_001515605.1 Sinocyclocheilus anshuiensis | reverse complement strand
ATTTCAAGGCTATTGTGCTCATTTGAAACATTAACAACAGATGTTCGACCACATCTGTGTGATGTTGTGCTTAATTACCCTGGGTAACCTCTTTGACAAAAGGGTGTGTAAGGTGTTTAAGAATCTATATTTAGGTACATATCGCCACCTGCTGATGACAAGTGGAATTTATAGAGACAGCAAAAAAAGGAACGTGTTTTCAAAAGGACATGGGCGCCTTATGAAAGTTATTGATTCAGGTGACCTTTGACCTGAAGGATTTTATAAAAACAGAATTTGTGTTTTGTTTTATAATTATAATTATGAGTTGTGGGCAGCAGGTTTTCAAGAAGACTTAAGCCAGTCTTGTATAGTTGCGCCCCCTACTGGAAAAGACCACCAGAGACAGAGTTATGTGTCTATTCATCCTGCTATCATCAGTCTATCTGTTTGCATTTATGCTTAATGTGCCTTTCTAGTCTCCTCATCAGACAATGTTTATTCCAACTGAGCAATTACTTTAGTTAATATTAAGCACATCCATTAAAT
>NW_015605214.1:0-512 GCF_001515605.1 Sinocyclocheilus anshuiensis | reverse complement strand
ACAGGCGCAGAGCAGACGGCGGAGAAACGGCGAGCAGGAGAAGCGGACGCGATCCGTTTCATACGCCAGACTTTAATATTTCACCTCACGGAATCCAAAAGGGAAAAGCTGAAATGACTGTCTGGGTTTGCTGGAAACGATCTCGGACCTGATGTCAGTGCGCAATCATCGGAACCGACCCGCGAGAGACGAGTTCGCTCGTAATCCACAGCGATAGCTCGGCTCGGGGATGATTAATCTGCCGTTTACTTCGTTTGACATCAAATCTGCAGCTCGGATCGGACTGACAAAAGCCGTTAAATCCACATCAGACCCCGCTGAAGAAAACCTCTCACGATGATTCGCACGGTACGATAATACAACGCTCGAAATATCCACAAATATCCGTCTCCAGAGCGCAAACGCGGGAAGTTTCCGAGTCGATGAAGAACTGAAGGACTGAGAACGAGATGGAGATCAGACGCCTGTCTCTCTCTCGGTGTGTGTGTGTGTGTGTGTGTGTGTGTGTGTGT
>NW_015605213.1:0-528 GCF_001515605.1 Sinocyclocheilus anshuiensis | reverse complement strand
AATGAACTGACTTTAGCTGAAAAATGACTCTGTTATTGTCTTCTTACATTATTGACAATCTATTTTCCTGTTTGACACTGTAAAGAGTTTAATCTTTTCCATTAATTTTAAAAGTGATAGATAGTTGGTTTATGCAACGTTAAGAGTAAAGCTCACCCACATGAAAGATGTTTCTTCTGTATGAAATTAAATCATATTTTATATGATTTTACAGCATATGTGTGCTTGCAATCTCTTAATTTGTTTAGAATCACTAACACAACACTACTGTTCATAGAAGCTCTAAACTAAACTTGCTGTGCATTGAAGCACTAAAATAACACGATGTGCATAAAATTTTGAACACATTAAGAACTGTCTTTTTGAATTGTAAATACTATTTCATACAGAATAAACATCTTTCATTTGGGCAATCTTTACTCTTAACATTGCATAAACCATCTATCTCTCACTGAAAAAGAAGCTTTACAGCATATGTGTGCTTGCGTTCTCTTCATTTGCTTAGAAGCACTAACACAGTATTACTGT
>NW_015605212.1:0-528 GCF_001515605.1 Sinocyclocheilus anshuiensis | reverse complement strand
CTGCTACTGCTATGATGTGATTTGGTGATTTGATTGGAATAATTGTATATTTGTTTTTATTTTATGTATTTGTAAGTTGTTTTTTTTGTGCCTTATATTTCTTTGCAGACCCCAGGAAGAGTAGCAACAACTCAGTAGAAGCTAATGGGGATCCGAATAAAGAATACGAGAGACATGAATGAAGCGCCAACCTAAAATACCTGGATGAGTGGAATGTAATTCACCGTTGTTAATAACAAAGATTGTTATCAGGGAATAACACACCTCAGAATGTTGTGACTGGCTACTCAGAATCAAGTTTTTGGTATCAGAGCATTTTAAAGCGAACCAGTATGAGTACCACATGTGTAATACTGGGCGCATTACCCAATGTCAGTATCGGTATCAGTGAATCCCTAGTTCAGAATATTATTTCTCCAAACTGTGCCCTATTGCTTTAAAAAAAAAATTTGTTATATCTATTAAGGCCGCACAATTAATCACATGTGATTGTCATGCGTATCTCATCAGTAAAGCCGGTTCTGTGAT
>NW_015605211.1:0-528 GCF_001515605.1 Sinocyclocheilus anshuiensis | reverse complement strand
CCACTAGTCATCTCTCACAGTTAAATCTGACCCCATTTTACTCTTATAACTCGGCTGATAATGCAGAGCGTTATAAAATGAACACAATAAGTATTGTACTTATTTTTTTAAAGTGCATAGTAGTTAAGGCAACCTAATATAAAGTGGGACCAGATATAGTTCTAAAAACTGTTCTAAATCTAAGTCCACACTACAACTATAACAATAACGGCACAAAAACATGATATTGTTCAAATCACTTTCAGAGCAATTTTGTCCTACTGATGAATGATAAAAACATTGACAGACAATCAAAATCAATCCTGTGTTAAAGAGCTCGAGCATTTACAGTGACAGATAACATAACTGCAGCACATGCTTAGGATACGCTAATAAAGTTATCTTTATAATTATCATTCTTCGTGCAAACAAGCCTTAATAGTGGTACTTCACTAGATGACCAGTTTTCACATCTATTTTATGTATTTTCAAAATACAAAATACTGTATTTGTATTTAAATACAATTTTCCACATAGTATTTTTATACT
>NW_015605210.1:0-527 GCF_001515605.1 Sinocyclocheilus anshuiensis | reverse complement strand
AGTGTATGCCGAACCGTGTGTGGAGAACGGTACGGCTCGATTTTTTACCGAGAACCGTTGCACCCCTAATAAACACCAGTGCGATAAAAATGTTTAGAGCGAATACCCCAAAACTTTAAATGCTACTTAACTTCCAGTGCTGCATTTGAATTCTGGGTGCTGCTTGTAATGTGTGTGTGTGTGTGTGTCTGTGTGTGCGTGTGTGTTTACATGCTTCTTGGCGGCACACTGAAATGCAAATCACTGTTTGGAAAAAAAGAGACAGTCTCCACAGAAAGCAATGCTTCCTTTCTTTCCTCTCTCATCTGCTGTCAGTGTGAAAGGGAGCATACTTTTAAATAATGAAACACACACCCTCTCGCTGTCATAAAGAGAAACACTCACACACAATCTGTCATTTCAGAGGGAGGGAAATATCCCTGAAAATCATCTCTGAGGGAGGAGAAATATTGCTAATTATCACACATATACTCATACATACACACACACAGGGCCGTTTTAACCATTGGGCTAGGCGGGGCTGAAGC
>NW_015605209.1:0-528 GCF_001515605.1 Sinocyclocheilus anshuiensis | reverse complement strand
AAATAAATAAATAATAAATAGATAGATAGATAGATGGATGGATGGATGGGTGCATAAATGAATGAATAAATAAACAAACAAACACCACACCAAAATGTTCTGTGAGGGTTTATGATTATAAAAATAAACCCCCAAAAACAACCATTAGAGAACATTCTTTGTAGGTTGTCTTTACTGTAGATGACAAAAAAACTCCCAGCAACGTTCTAGATAAGTTAGTTTTGGTTACAAAAATGGAACGTTCCTAGAATGTTATTATTTGGTTCCAAACACAACCAAATGGGAACTTTATGCTAACGTTAGGGGAAAGTTCTTCATTTTTTATTTTTTCTGGTGTCACCGGCTTCGCTCATGGGTCTCTTTCTGTTCTTTCTGTAGGTGGAATCTGCATCGCTCAGTCCCTGAAGATCCCTCACGACCACAAGCAGGCTGATTTTGACAAGATTATCCGACAGCTGCTGGAGACCCGTCATGCCCGGGCGGTCATTATTTTCGCTTACGACGAAGACATTCGGTAAGCTGTTGACA
>NW_015605208.1:0-527 GCF_001515605.1 Sinocyclocheilus anshuiensis | reverse complement strand
GGATGGATGTGGATGGAACTAGACTTTGGCGGTTTTTCCTTCAACTCAAGACTACAACCAAGGGTAGTCCCAAAAGGCGGGCCTGGAGTCTTCTTCTAAGCACCAGACATGGAAACAAACCATCGAGGCATTATAGGTAATCCATACTAAACTGCATGCTTAAAACACAGAGACATTTCCAAACATGTTTGGGAGCAAAAAAATTATTGGATATTTAATGTGGATTTGTTTTGAGAATATAAAGCAAATTAGTTATTTGTACCACAGCAGGTCCAAAGTTAATACAAAAAGGAAGTTTACACCTACAATAGATCACCTATAGATTATGAATTACCTCAGATGCAGGGAATGACTCCCATTTCCTGGATTTGAGGTGTGTGGGAATGATGTCATCCTCTTGCTTGGATGAGAGCCAATGAGAGTTGATGTCTGGGCAGGGCCTTAGCAGAGTTATGCCAAATGATTCTGAAGAGAAATCAATCAGAAGTATTTTACTTGCTGCATTTATGCAAACTTGCATTAAACAT
>NW_015605207.1:0-527 GCF_001515605.1 Sinocyclocheilus anshuiensis | reverse complement strand
GGTTTCTATGGAAACGATGCCCTGGGTCCTTGATGTTTCAATTAATTGTGTCTAAATTAATGTGGCCTATTAAGAACTCCAAATTCAGTTATGGCATGAAATTCAACCATCACCACTATTAATACATACTCTCTTTTCAAAATGAATACTCAAGAGCTCAGATGGCCTTAATAACATCAAATCTGCCCTTGAGCTGTGCACTAATACAGTATTTTATCAACACACTATAGTTATTTTTGGAAACTGACATGGTGGAAACGTGATGGTTGGAAGATGTTGACAGGTCGTCTTCATCTTACAAACAGTGGGAAAAAAACCCTTGGTTTTGCTTTACCAAACACAAAATATATTCACAAATCACATATCCTCTCCTAAAAAGCCTACATAGAGAATGTATAAAGATCTGATCTGTCAGCAAACCCGGGTCACGATTATTAAGATCAAAATAAAAAAAGGTCTAGTAAATAACACAAATATAAGGTTCTATAATGGCGCTTTTCCACTGCGTGGTACGACTCGGCTCGGCA
>NW_015605206.1:0-527 GCF_001515605.1 Sinocyclocheilus anshuiensis | reverse complement strand
GTGGTCAAGTGCAAAGACCGCAAGTGTGGGTATTTGGACAGGGCAGAAGTGTTCCATTTGGGACAGGGCCAAACATTATCGCCTGTGCGCCAGATTTAAACAGGGCGGAATCGATTTTGAGTGGAAAAACAACTTAAACTTGGGCCTATTTTTCAAACAAAGAAATCAAATAAGTTCACTAAACACTAAACACTGAAAAAGGGTTTCAATAGGCATGTTTATTCTGATCTGATCTACTGGAAACAAGTGAAAATTTTGTTCCAATGAGATTTGTATGTTGGCGTGTGAACAGCACCTGTATGATGAGAGCAAAGCCACCATCAAGTGCCTTGATCCAGGGATTTTTCTTCATTTTGTCCGTTTGTCAGAAGGAAGGCTTGGATGCCTGAGAACAACAGGCAAACACTCAGAACATACAGCCATGCAGACACACAGAAACACATACAGAAGCTATTAACCCTCCTCCAGCTCATCAACTTTGCTTTGCAATCTTCCCTCAGAACCATTAGAATACCCTGAAGAAATGA
>NW_015605205.1:0-527 GCF_001515605.1 Sinocyclocheilus anshuiensis | reverse complement strand
TGGATGCGATTAATCGCGATTAATCGTTTGACAGCACTAATGTATTTATTTATTTAACATTCAAATTATAG
Organism: Sinocyclocheilus anshuiensis; assembly: GCF_001515605.1. Taxonomy (NCBI): domain Eukaryota; kingdom Metazoa; phylum Chordata; class Actinopteri; order Cypriniformes; family Cyprinidae; genus Sinocyclocheilus; species Sinocyclocheilus anshuiensis. The sequence goes on along the minus strand of NW_015605205.1, from coordinate 456 downwards.
ATAGGGTTTGTGGGTCCCTGGTGCATTTGGGTCACAGTTGAAATTGCATTCTGTGGGAGGTCCCCCTCGGGTAAAATTTGACTCATAAATGTTTCAAAGCTTCATGAAGTACTGTTTAGAACTAGGTTTGTTTGGCAGTTTTGCTCACTCAGGGCAGATTTAGGCATTCTCGCTTGTCCAGGGGGGCCTCAAGTACAATAAAGAGATATGTAATATTTTTTGTTATACTATGGCTGTCTACAACAGCAAAAGAACCAAAACCCCAAATAAATATAACAAACGATAAAAATGACAAACCTTTTTCAGGTTTTCCACCTATTTTATGTACAGAAATCATGCTTTCCTTCTCCCATTCTCTCACAAACACGCACACACAGTACAGACACACACTTGCGCACACATGTGGAGACGTGGACAGAAACTTGTTGTCAGCGCTGTCCCACGAATTTATCAATA
>NW_015605204.1:0-527 GCF_001515605.1 Sinocyclocheilus anshuiensis | reverse complement strand
GCAGCTTTTATCTCGTCATCTTGACAAACTCTGATGATTTCCCAGAATCAAACTACACTTAGAAATAAAGCAGCCAGGCAGGTTGAAAATGAACAATCGTTTGGTCTCCAGGGGCTTTGAGTCCCGCTGTGTGTTTCAGACTGTTGCCGTATTCAGACCGACATCCAGATGTGATTTGCACAGGCTTTGATGCGATGATGATTTACATGGTCCTGCTGAGCGTCATATGAGGATGATGATGAGAAAAGGGTCGTTCACACTGTTAATAGAGGAACTTTGGAAAGAAGACATTGTTCCTGATGTATGTGGACCAGAATCTCACAATGTTCTTGTTTCCTGCCCCTTGCAAAGTCATTTTAGCCCATTTCCATTAAATGAGCAATAAACTGTTTCACAATTCAGACTGATGTCTGAACCATAAACAGATACAAGATTGAAAATCCAACAACATCATTGTTTTCATTTATGTGCAACACTCCCTGTAAAATGAAAAGTTTCACCAAACTCTCAGAGAATCGCAGCAAACA
>NW_015605203.1:0-527 GCF_001515605.1 Sinocyclocheilus anshuiensis | reverse complement strand
AAAAAATTAATATCGGCGGCATATTCGCCGATACCGATATATCTGTGACAGGCTCATATCGGCCGATAAAATCAGCAAAACGATATATGGGTCGGGCTCTAGTTATCATAAAACAATGTAATAGTTTTAGTTGATGAGAACAACAACACTGGTCGGTAATTCAATAAAAAAATTGAATTTGATGCCTAATATTCACTTATTTATTTTAATTCATTTATTTTTGATGCCTAATTTGAACATACATTTAATTAATTTTCACTTACATTTTAAGCTCCAAACTAAAAAGATTATTAGAAAGTAAAGAGTTATTATAATCACTTCTCATATTGGGAAAGCCAATTTTATTTATTTTTTTTCAACTGCACGTTTGTTTTATGGCGTTTTATTGAGCAAACCTTGGTTTTTCTCCACAGTCAGAGGAAAAATCAGAGGGATCTTTTGGCGGCTCTACAGAAGGTCGTGGTTCCCATTTACTGCACCACTTTCCTGGCTGTAGAGGAAGACAAGCAGCAGAAAATCACCCGCGT
>NW_015605202.1:0-527 GCF_001515605.1 Sinocyclocheilus anshuiensis | reverse complement strand
TAACAAAGAAAGGCTGTAGCCAGTTTTAGAAAGAGGGGATTATGGATTATGTGGCGGCTTGCTACATATCCACTATGAAGTCTGCTGGGATGTGTGCCCACTGGAGACGGCATGAATCAAATGGTTAACTGGTCAAAACAGCCCTGTAGCCTCAACATCCCAATTAAAACCAGACAACACACTAAACTCAGGACCATGGTGTGCTGTGGTAATGCATTTGACCTTACTTGCGACATTTGGCGACCACTTAGTAATACCACCGGGACAAAGTCCTGCCCTGCAGTGAAGCACAGATTGAGACTCACAATGAGGAACAATTACAACAGCCTATGTACCGAAGAGGCCTAGAAATAAAGTCCTTATTAGTTTATAAAATTGGTTTCAATGAAAAATAATAATACAGCAGCAGCAGCAACCACATACCATCTCTGCATCTCTGTTTATAATGATGAATCATCCACATATTCTGCATCTCAGCAGGGCAACTGGTATGTCTCTGTTCAACTTTATGACTTGCTATTCTCAAT
>NW_015605201.1:0-527 GCF_001515605.1 Sinocyclocheilus anshuiensis | reverse complement strand
GCTTTGTCTGGGAATGACAGTTTTATGCAATTGTTTACTTATGGTTTGTGATGCAGCTGCTGTCAGATCCAATACATTTGGCTGCTTTAACTTTCAACTCATTACACTGTGACTTGTCATCTTATCCTCCGACGCGATCTGGGACACAATAAAAAAAATAACCATTCTCTTGTCTTCCGACACTGAGATCCTTCTGAAGTCTGTACAGAGAAACAAACAAGCTGTTTAAACCGGATGTGTCAAAGTGAACATTCTTTTACTCTTCCATTTTTCCTGTTGTCAGCAGACTCAATCACATGTTGTATCTGTATACTACAGACAGTGACAAGTCAGTGGTTATAATGGATTTCCCTTCTAGGGAACTTGCGCTGCGTCCTCTAGCGGGCACCCGGAAGCATAAGAGGGCACCTGTCGAACACTTCACCAACTTTTGTTGTCTTCAGGACCACTTTGTTTGACAGTGCATGTGAAGGCATTATCAAGTGAGCATTTTAGAAAGTGTGTGCCTCCGTGTCCTAGGTTTCTGA
>NW_015605200.1:0-527 GCF_001515605.1 Sinocyclocheilus anshuiensis | reverse complement strand
GTTGTAAATCTATTTAAATGATACAAATACATGTGTACATGTAATATATTCAAGAGGATATTCTGTAATTGCAAACTGAAATAAAATCTCTTACAAAAAGATAGTGATTAATGCTGTGGTTGCCGTCATCGGTTAGTGGGTTACATGCAGCTTGTAAACGAGTCACATTGTCAGGATTTAATCTGAGGTTACTGTCTGGAACCAGAATCTGCTCATTTTCTTCCCGGACTACGGGGCCATCGTAATCAATACCATAGTCCTCAGTTTCTCCGTGTGTGAGAAACTCAGGATTCGGCTGCAGGAACATACCAGTGTGCCACATTGCCAAGGGTGTCATAGTTTGGGAACTTAAAATATGGTGGTTCCACTGCTGGCAAAATTCTCTTGCTGATCGTTGTATCCGCCCAAGGTACACAAAATGTAAAGCCCATAGGTGGACTTCACTTGTGGAATCCAAGATTTCACAGTGTTCCATATACTGGAAAAGTTGCTTATAGAACTCTGACACCACCCTATTTACATCAGCC
>NW_015605199.1:0-527 GCF_001515605.1 Sinocyclocheilus anshuiensis | reverse complement strand
AAAAAGAGAGACACTGACAAGGAGAAAAAGAAGGATCGAATAAATGGATTTGAATGAAAACAGAGTAAAAGAGCGAGACAAACCGCACAGATTTGGACTATAGGTCTGGATTTCATTAGAGCCAATTACCTTATCTGTTTCATCTCTGGAGTGACCTGCGGGCGCACTGGTCCAGACACACGCTAATACACACACACACACACACGCACACACACACACACGCATGTAAATATACACTCCGAACATATTCACACACACACGCAAACGCCACATGAGTGCATACCTACCAAAAGAGAAAAACCAGCCACGCTTCACTGCTCTGAACTTCAGCACAACTCAAAAGTGCCATGTTAGATTATTTGTCGTATTGAAATAAGAAGAAATAATGTTTTTTCTCTCTCAGAGGCATTTATTTACGCAATGTTCTTCAGTGAAGGTGTTGATCTTTCCACTGTGCAGCATCTGAAGTGTCATTCAAAGCTATATGAACACAACAAACTTCATTTGAACACAAATACAACCGTGTT
>NW_015605198.1:0-527 GCF_001515605.1 Sinocyclocheilus anshuiensis | reverse complement strand
CTAAGCAGGTTTATAAAGGTCCTAGATCACCTAATTTCACAGCTCACCTTTCAAAAGCTTCGTTTTCATTTTTGTCAAAAATTAAATATGGCGCGACCCTGACTAAGCCGAAAGCAGAGACGTGCTTATTCACGCCTTGTTAATGTATTTCACTTAAAAAAGGTATATAATATATAATATATGTGTGACTCAAAGAATGCAATAACGTTTTGAAATCGAGTCCGTCAATTTAATCTGATTGCAGGAATTTGTTAACCTATTTCGTGAGATCAGTATATTGGCGATAATGCTAAGCTCTGCTGCTTTTAGCAAACATCCTGTTTCCATGGCAACTTTGGAACTACAACAAGAAGAGCCACTTGATTACATCATAGAACAGGTATGCCGTTGATAATCCGGGATGTGGCCGAGCAGAAACGCGCCTAGAAACGATCAGTACAGACACCAGTTCACATAAATAAGACTCTATGTTCATCGCGTGAGATACATACAGTTTATAGACACTATCTGTACAGACAAAGCGTCAC
>NW_015605197.1:0-527 GCF_001515605.1 Sinocyclocheilus anshuiensis | reverse complement strand
TACGGACAAAAAAAAAAACAATACATTTACCTGTACTCGTTTTTAATAAAAAAAAAAAAAAACGGATGATAAAAATTCTGAGGTGTTAATCTATTTACTTTCAATTGATTAATATAAATTAAAAACACATACAATTATTAGATTATAGGAAAAAATCTTGAGACACTGAACTGTATTAGTTTTTAATTTAATAAGAAAATAAAAGCAAAATAGAGAATAAAATAAGAAAACTTCTGAGATGTTTAACTGTTCTCATTTTCTATGTAATATATTTAAATAATAATAATAATTTTATTATCAGATGAGGGGAAAAAAATGAAAGTCCTCAAGGAATAACATGATGTATGACTTTTATGGTGACCAGAATGAGAGAGGCAGCTTGTGATTCCCGCCTCTGTATCCACTGAAAGGGGAGATGGCAGCAGTTCCAAGAGAAGGGAATAAGCGAGAGGCGGGAGAGAAAAAAGCAGACTTGGATTCCAAAGATCTGGATTGCATTAAGCAGCAGGATGCGCAACAACTGTATG
>NW_015605196.1:0-527 GCF_001515605.1 Sinocyclocheilus anshuiensis | reverse complement strand
GTGAAACTCCTCAAAATAACTTTTTTGCATTCCTGCAGAAGAAAGTCAGTCATACAGGTTTGAAACGACGTGAGGGTGAGTAAATTATGACAAGATTTTAATTTCTGGGTCAACTATCTCTTTCAATTCTGAAGAGGCAGTTTTCCGAGTGGATTTCTGCACAGAAAAGCAGGCTGTTCTTCTCGATAATCTATTGATCGTTTGGTCCATTTAAATGTGACTCACTGCATAGGCCACGGCAGAGCTGGAACTAATACAAATGACACATTTTCGAGTTATTTCTGACGTGCAATGCGCAAAGCATGCAAATAAGGGTTCGTAAACTACATTTTTTTGAGCGACCCCTGATTGGGGTAAGTGTTCTCTTGAGCATTTATTGTGAAAGTTGGAGAGGTTAAGAGGTGCTTGTGTCGTCCACCGTGGACAGATAACACTCTTTCAGTCCCCACTCACAGGCCTGGCCCAAAGCCAACTGATAACACAGTCACATACCATCTTTATTAATGATTGGTCAAGTCCCGGGCCGG
>NW_015605195.1:0-527 GCF_001515605.1 Sinocyclocheilus anshuiensis | reverse complement strand
CTCACCTTGTCAAGTTCATACAAAAAACCCTACAAAAGAGCAACAGAGATATTACAAATCAAACATTAACATAAAAAAAGACAGGAAAGTGCTCAGATTTGAATAGCTTAGTACCATGAAACAGTCCTTCCCGAAACATCTTCACGGTTGAATATATATATTTTTGTTGTTGTTGTTGTTGTTTAGACTTACCAAGCGAGAGTTTCTCTTAGACTCCTTCATTTGTCTGTTCAGACTGTCCAGCTCCATCTGATGGACCTGCAGGTAGGATCTGTAAAAGTATGTACATCAGCTGACAGTATCTGTGCCACTGTCAGTGACTAATAATGTATTGTGCGAGCATAATCGTGTTTTATAATAGCTCTCTGTGAGTGTGAGCAACTGATAACACATACTGTATTACTTGTCTAAATTAACTGTAATGACAAATCCACAAATTTACAATGCACGTATTTGTGTACATACTGCAGTCCTCTCTTCAGGGCCTCGTACACCTCGTCCAGCCTCTCAGGCTGGGGCACCTTTGG
>NW_015605194.1:0-506 GCF_001515605.1 Sinocyclocheilus anshuiensis | reverse complement strand
GTGTGTGTGTGTGTGTGTGTGTGTGTGTGTGTGTGTGTGCACAAATTCCGAGTATGGGTCAACATACTTGGCCACACGTCACTTCACTTCACATTCTAGGAAACACTTTTACCATCATAGCAACCAACCAAAGTACCATGACAATTGAATAGAAACACTCTAGCAACCCCCCAAAACACTATAGCAAACAAGTGCATCTTAGCAACAGCTTAAAATAACTTCAAACGTTGTTAAAAACAACCCAGAACACCTTAGCAACTGGATAGAAACACCCTAGCAACTACCTACCAACAATCTACTGTAGCAAAGACCAGAACATCCTAAAACAGCCTAGAAACCACTTTGAACATTGTAACAACTACCTAGAACACCAAAACAATTGCATAGATACACCCTAGCAACTACCTACAACAATCTACTGTAGCAAAGACCAAGGGCATACTAGCAACTACATAGAAATACTCAAGCAACTACCTAAAACACAAACATCAAGAGCATCCTAGCAA
>NW_015605193.1:0-527 GCF_001515605.1 Sinocyclocheilus anshuiensis | reverse complement strand
AGAGATATGAGATTGATTTCTGCCCCTTGCAGATGAAATTGGGTTTGGTCCTTGTATCCGTAGGTGTGCGCTCGTGTGTGTGTGTGTATGAGTGTATGTGTGTGTGTGTGTGTGACGTGTGCGCTCTCGGCGTACAAAAGAGAGCATGATGTGTTTTTTTCTGTGCTCAGGAGTGTTTCTTTAGCGAGGAAAATGAAAGCCAGCTAATTAACTATCTAGAAGCCCACATGTGTCTCTGTGTCTCTATTCTAATTTCTTCTTCTCTGCAGCCCTTGGTTTTTCCTTCCATCTTGCGCACAGACCCCCTCCGCCCCGTCCGCCTCTGAAATTCTAATCTCAACTCTAATCTTCAAGCAATCGCAAGCATAAATGACCTGTTGTGGCACATGCTTGTCTCGGCCTTGGCGTAAATAGCGTGCTATTGATTATTCATGGGTCCTGTGTGTCTCCTGCGTGGCTCGGCAAGTCAAGGAGTTTAACAGGAGTTGCCTATTGGAGGAGAGATTAAGGTCTCTTGTGGAAATGGG
>NW_015605192.1:0-527 GCF_001515605.1 Sinocyclocheilus anshuiensis | reverse complement strand
TGGTCATTGTTTTATGGATGCACTGAGAGAAAAAAACATTCCCATGTAAAGAGACCCAGCATGACCCCTCTCTGCAGTGAGTGCTCAGCACTCAATAGGCTGATTCCTGTGGGACGGATTCAGTGTGAGTTTGTTGAGAGGGATGTGGTTTGCCTCACTAGAGGAAGAAGATAAATAGCACCACACTTAGTAAGCACACATTTCAGTGCTCTACATCTATGCATTTTCATCTTCATGGTTAGATACTATTCATCATATTACAGTCAGCAAGGAACATTTTCATTTTTTCTATAGTGGTAATTGCCTTCCCTGAAGGTAAAATTAATGAGTTTTTTCTCACTCTCAGTGATCCATGACTCAGCTGTCATACACAATACATCTAGACACAACATCTGAAAGTCATGAAGCTGAACCATGAATACAAAATCATCTTCAGAAACCTCCATAATTCCCAACAGTACAAATTCTTGGAAGGCCAAGTAAATTACATTTACTTGAGTATTGTACTTAAGTACACTTTTTGAGTA
>NW_015605191.1:0-527 GCF_001515605.1 Sinocyclocheilus anshuiensis | reverse complement strand
GACGGGGTAGACGTCAGTGGGCAACCGCACGAAGGGCCTCCGCTCAGGCATGCTGAATAATGTCGATACGCTGGAGACCAATTTAAAACTAGGAGTCTGCTTGCTCGAAGAGTCGGAGACACAAGCTTCGCTATTGGATTCGGAAAGCGGGGTAGGGCTAGCCGTATGACTGACAGAGACACCCGACGACAACTCATGAAAAACAACATACAAACCGTTGGAGATGGTCCTCGTTGTGCCCCGCCCCCTCTTCGGTTAGCGACGTCCGAATCGTTCTTTGGAGTCGGAGCTTTTCAGTGAATCGGTTGAACTGGCTCACAAAACTGGTCTAAATGGTTAATTCACCAATCGAACCGAAAGAGTCGTTCACGAATCGGATTGAATCGGTTTACTGATTTTCCGATGAGGGATCTAAAATGTAGGTGAAATGTCGTGGGCAAAAAAGGTCCATTGTCCATTTTCTTTATGGTTTATTTTTGGCATTTTTGCCTTTATTTTGATAGGACAGTTGCAGGAAGAGTAGGGAA
>NW_015605190.1:0-527 GCF_001515605.1 Sinocyclocheilus anshuiensis | reverse complement strand
CAGGAGCATCCTCACAAACACAATGCTGTTTTTCACACAGAGACAACAACCATACACGGATGCACACATCTGCAATTAATGTGCACTGTAGCTTTAAGATGACACTCAAGCTGCTCTTATATTGATTAGTACAGAAGCTAAAATGTGAGATCAGGTAAACCACAGGACATCTATTGAAGACAGTGTTATTTAGTTCCCTCCTAATAGGCTTCCTGTGCCCAGATGACTTGCCTTGATTCCTTCAAACAACCTTTGCCAGAAATATAGTCCCAAAATATGTTTTTCCACATTTTGAATCATGTGCATGCTGATTATACTTAATTGCATTTTGTGTCCGTTTCTTCTCTAGGATGGTGGGCTGCACTCCATTCATGGTGGTCTCTTACTTCTACCTTTGGTTTGTCCCACCTTTTACCAATGGGAGGTTCATCTGGTATCTGGGCTTTTACTGTCTCTACCAAACTCTCATCACAGTAAGTACCCTTTGCTTTGATGTTTTCAACGTTGTAATGTAATTTCATGTTCAG
>NW_015605189.1:0-527 GCF_001515605.1 Sinocyclocheilus anshuiensis | reverse complement strand
GTATATGACTACTTTTAAACAAAACAAACCAACAAAACAATGTTCAATAAAACACACACACATATATTATATATTTTTGCAATATTTCACTATGGGAGTAGTAAAAAGCACATTGCCTTTAGCCCTATTGTACCCCATTCAGTGTATTTTTTTCTTCATTATAAAGGAATTTAAATGAGTATTACATGTACAGATATTAACTTCATATTTCAACTTGAGGCAGAGAATCCACAAGGCACAAAAAGGTGATTCACAAGCAATTAAATAAGAGAGTAATATAATTATTTTAACAAAAACAGCAGATTATCATTCACCGTCCAAGCCTTAATGCCTCACAGTAATTCTTCAATTATCAAATAATTGTAAAAGATCACAGAGATGGAGAGAAACAGTCTGCTTGTCAGAATGGAAGTTATAGTTGGGAATGTCAGGCTTCTGGTGGGAATGTTCATGACATTTATCATGTGCCATTGGGCACGGATGAATGTCAGCGCAGGTGAGTCAACACTGTTCCTGAAAACCACACT
>NW_015605188.1:0-527 GCF_001515605.1 Sinocyclocheilus anshuiensis | reverse complement strand
GAAAGCAATGCTGCACTGCATTTACCTACTCATCCATCCTGACAGAAATGGGTTCTGATGTGTTATTTTCTCTCGCTTCGTCTCTCTCTATTAGCTCCACTTTTGTGTTATACTTGGTGTGAGAGTTGTTCTTCAAACACTCCCTAGGAAATCTGAACATCTTGGAAGCTTTGGTTACCTACTCATCCATCATAACAGGAATGGATCCTGATAGCTTATTTTTGGCCTATCTCTCTTGTATTCTGACTGCCTGTCTTTCTCCTTATTTTTATTCATCTGCTTCATGCTCTGGGCCAGGGACCATACGCCAGAAAAAACCTTGAGAGATGTATGTGTATGTTATTTGAGCCTGGCTTAATGCTTTCTTACAAATTGGATGATCTGAGAAACTCTAGGTGTCTAACAATAATATTTATTATTATTATTAATTATTATAGTTGGGCTAATAATAATCGGGTGGAGGACAGACACTCGGGAGGAGGACGGCCAACAGAGTCCAGGGTGGAGACGTCGGAGGGAGGAGCCAG
>NW_015605187.1:0-527 GCF_001515605.1 Sinocyclocheilus anshuiensis | reverse complement strand
TAGTCAACACATCAAAATAAGTGTACTTCTTTAAAGCATGACAAATTATTATTAAAACAATGACTTAAAATGTATTTTAAATTTCAATATGTATTGTTACATTATTACAAAGTGCACTTCTAAAAGTGATTCATTGTGTTTAAAAAAAGAGTAAAAAAACTGGGAAAAAAAGGTGTAGAAACAATTTTCACGCAGAAATTACTAGTACATTTCACAAACAATTACAAATAAATCGCAATTAACAGAGTTAAACATGAAAAGTAAAGAATGGAAATATTATTTTCTTAAAAAAAAACTTAAGCTTTTTAAGTACACTTAAGTGCTTTTAAGTACACTAAGTGCACATTAAATACAATTATGCACACTTCTTTTTCTTTTTTTACAGGGGATTGTTTGACTAATAATATGGAAATTAACAAGAGAAGAAGAATATGCATCTGGTGTTTTTGGTCTCTTTTATGTCTAAATGTGTGTGAATATGTAGTGGTTTTGATTGACGCAGTGCAGTGGTTGAAACTAATCCCTCT
>NW_015605186.1:0-527 GCF_001515605.1 Sinocyclocheilus anshuiensis | reverse complement strand
AAAGCGCTATATAAATAAAGGTGACTTGACTTGACTTGACATAAGGAGCTAAATAATCAGATGTGGCCTATCATCCCCAGACGCATGCCTTATCGGACAAACTGAAGCACTTGGAAAGCTGTAAAAGGGTATAAAACACCAAGAGAAAGCTCTGTGCCAGCATGTTTGATATTTTAGCACTCCATTAGGTTTTAATCACCCTGTATATTACTCATTACAGGGAATGTATAAGGGAAGCCACTACAATAATTACACATAGGCCCTGATGTGAATTTTATGATGGCAGTGGGGGATATTTCATAGGGAGAAGGGGGGTTACGGCTGCTGCCTGGTGATGAAGAAATTCTTGAAAATAACATGCGCTGGTGGGACACCATTATGCGTACTCGGATGGTAAATAAATAAATAATGATACAAATAAATAAATATACATATAAAATAAAATGTAAATTATATATATATATATACACGTATATACACATCAAACAAATATTCATAAATAATACATTTAAATATTTTATATGTAT
>NW_015605185.1:0-527 GCF_001515605.1 Sinocyclocheilus anshuiensis | reverse complement strand
TTTCCACGACATTCTAATTTATTGAGATGCACCTGTATACTTGTAAAGCTTAAATTACAATGAAGAAAACAACCAACCTAGCAATGCACCAATATTACAGTATTCATTGGTATCTTATAATTTATAAACAATAGAACGAGAGCAAATGATACAAGAGACATGAAAGTAGCAGCAGTATGTGTAAGATTGGTTTCCAGAAATAATACTCAGACATGCACAATTACCTGACATGCGTTGATTGTTCGGAAAAAAATGGACTGTTGAATGCCACAACTGACCAATCAGAATCAAGTATTCAGAAGAGAGTCTTAAATACTAGAAAGCTAATTATAATGAATATAAAAGAAAACTAAAAGAACAACTTTGTAAAACATCGTCTGCTTTAGTTAGGACTCATTTTACCTTTGATGAGGTTTTGTCAAATTTAACTCACTTCTGGGGCCATTTTATCCTCAAACCGCAGCTAAATGAGCCCACAGACACGCAGCGGGACAGAGGATCAGATCTTTAGGTCTGTCTGAGTGAGT
>NW_015605184.1:0-527 GCF_001515605.1 Sinocyclocheilus anshuiensis | reverse complement strand
GGTGTTATTTTTAGGGAAGGCTTGGAGAGCATCCTGTTTATGTTTGAAACACTGGACCTTATGTTCTTTGAGAATAAAGGTTGAGAGCCAGATCAGAGTTTTTTCCCCCTCGGCTTACTGTAGATTATTAATGCGATGCCATTCCACCGGCGGTTCCTCTTCAGACTGAATCATGAGTTGTCATTCTTCTGAAAATGATTTTTCATTATTTCTAGGACCGGTTTAACAGGCTTGTAATTTTTATGCGGGTAAATGATGTTATAATAAAAACAGTAGTCTTTGCATTTAGTTTTTAAAGAGCTAATGACAACAGAGATAAAATTAAATGATGGGTGTTAATTGCTGCAGTTTTATTGATGTTTATGAGAAATTAGATAGATTTCCTTTTTTTTTGTTAATTTATTTCGAGTAATTTAAAATGTTATTTTACTGTCATCAATTGCATATCATATATTGGAATTATACTGGTCATTGCTCACACTTTAAAAATACATTAAATAAAAATAAATAAATAAATGTATATTAAT
>NW_015605183.1:0-527 GCF_001515605.1 Sinocyclocheilus anshuiensis | reverse complement strand
TAAAACCAGGAAAAGTCAGATTTTCATGATATGTCACCTTTAAAACATTTTTACAATCGGCAAATTTGTGTGCCTCACACTGAAATTTTACTAAAAGTTGTATATACAGTACATAAATGCACACATCTGTACATTAACCTACTGATCTTGATGTATATTACTTCATTGTTTTTAATGTATTTATTTTTTATATTAGGGTTAGTAGTTTAATTTAAATTTAAACGTTCTTTCTATTCTCTTGTGTTATATGTATGTTTGCATGTATGTACCCAGAGCTCCAGGAAACCACAACAAATTCCTTGTGTGTTTGCACACACTTGCGAATAAAGCTCATTCTGATTCTGATTCTGGCCAATTATTATAATGAGAGCAGGCTCTGGTTCAGGTCTGAGGGGAAACATCATACTGAAGGATACTCCTGCTCTGAGTCCAGGATTTGGCTTTTGGAGAGGCTCCGCTGTACTTCCTGCTCCATTCTCTCGATCTCCTGCGCCATTTGGCTCTTCTGCCGCTCTAAATCCAGAAGT
>NW_015605182.1:0-527 GCF_001515605.1 Sinocyclocheilus anshuiensis | reverse complement strand
CAAAAACCTTTTCACACCACTGTATATATATATATATATATATATTTACATTTTATATATTCAGAGACATAACTACATTTTAGGATTTGCATTTATATATTCACAGTTTACAATTATACATTCAGATTTGTATTCAGATATTCAGACTTATAACTAAATATTCAGATTTATAAATAAATATCTAAATATAAATATATCTCATAATATCGGTGAATGACACATGCAACTGCAATCTTAGGAGGCCGTGAAATCGGCTACTATTTGGAACTGTGTCTTTCCTGTCAGACGTGTAACTGTGATACCTTAAAATGCTGCCTATGGATACAGGTCACTATGTTTTAGAACACAGACCCATCGCCGTGTCCTCAGCCATTGCTTTTATTTACATTACGTATGAATCAACGCTCCAATGATTATCTTCTGTTTACCTTGATGGAGCAATACGGTGATATTTATCACTGCACCGTGGCTAAATATAGCTGTGTAGCCACGGCACCCAGCGACACTGTGGGAGGTTCGGTTCAACT
>NW_015605181.1:0-526 GCF_001515605.1 Sinocyclocheilus anshuiensis | reverse complement strand
AAGGAAAACTTGAAATCGCATCATATGACCCCTTTAATGTTAATTATCCAGTTAATGTTTGGCCTACTGTGCTATAAAATGAATTACTAGTTTAACACGTTTTTTTTTTTTTGGCTGCTTACAAGCACCACATGTCCTTTTACAAACATAAATCTTGTTAATGGAAGTTAGTATAAAGTGTTAGCGATGATTTTAAGTGTCTTGGTTTTAGCGTTATCTGTTTGTTTTTTTTTTATTCAGAGCTGTCACGGTTCAAACCTTTCCACCGGGACTCGTGTTTAACATCGCGACTCTTCCCCCGCCGCTGAGCCGCTCTCCAGTGCTGAAACCCTGGGCGCAGCTGTCGCTCCGTCCCCTTAGGAAACTGTCCTAATGAAGGAGGCCGACGCCATCAAGCTCTTCATTGGCCAGATCCCACGGAATCTGGAGGAGAAGGACCTGAAGCCCATCTTTGAGCAGTTTGGGAAGATCTATGAGCTTACGGTGATCAAGGACAAGTACACGGGAATGCACAAAGGTAATTAAA
>NW_015605180.1:0-527 GCF_001515605.1 Sinocyclocheilus anshuiensis | reverse complement strand
GTTTATCTAAGGTGATTTTGGAAGTTTTTTTAAACATTCGTTTATTTATTTAATTGGTATATATAAAAAAATATATATATATATCGATACAAATATATAGCCCCTATGAAACAGTGTGTGAAATATCTGATTGATGTGTGTGCTGCAGTTTTAGCCCCACGTGTGTGCTGCAGCGTGCCGGTGAGTTCACCTGTGATCAGTGCCAGCTGGGATACGCCGGAGCCAGGTGTGAGAGGTACAGGACTGCAGGACTAATGAGGAAGTTTGATCCTTGATTTATTCTGAGCTTCATATTCCTGCACCAATAAAATCACTGATTACTGGTCCTCAGGTGTGCTGACGGTTACTATGGTGACCCCGCAGAGCCGGGCCGGCGGTGTTTGGCGTGTGAGTGTAACGGTAACGTGGATCGGGCTGAAGCGGGTCACTGCGACGGACGCACCGGAGAGTGTCTGAAGTGTTTGGGTCACACGGCGGGTCTGCACTGCGAGCGCTGCGCCGACGGCTTCTACGGAGACGCCGTGACC
>NW_015605179.1:0-526 GCF_001515605.1 Sinocyclocheilus anshuiensis | reverse complement strand
TGTTCTTTTTAGCAGCATCATATGACCCCTTTAATAGTTAGTAAGGTAGTAGTTAAATTTAGGTATGGGGTAGAGATTAAGGGATCTAAAATATGTTAATGTAGAATAAGTCATTAATATGTGCTTTATAAGTAAGGGATAATGTCCATCCAGCAGGTTGTTTTTGCAGAATAACCCCCAACAGGCTGATCAGGACCCCAACGCGAAGCAGTCATACCACTTATTCAACAACATTTCAACACACAAAAAATGATGGCAATAAAAGATTTAAGGCGAAGATGATTTAAAATCTTACCAGTTTGTTAGTTATCGTATAATCCATTACAGCGTACAAAACAATCGTAGCAAGATGGCAGCAGCTGCGCTTGTATGAAATGAGAAAGCGAGTCCGTGATAACAGGATGACATAATTATACACATTTTTGAATCGAGTTTTAATATTTTATAAGTTAAACAAACGCAAAGCTTCCACCAAGAAAAAAAAAACAGTTCCTAGCAAGAGTATAGCGCCGACTTCAGTTACCCG
>NW_015605178.1:0-527 GCF_001515605.1 Sinocyclocheilus anshuiensis | reverse complement strand
GTTTCTTAATAAGAGGCTTAATAACCGCCAGCTTGAATGGTTTTAATAAAATACAATTAAACTCTACTCCATTATTTTATGTTGCTGAAATGTAACTATATTGTTTAAAACCACTTACTTAATAGCAGCAACTCTTCTCTTTTAGATTTAGCCTGTTACTTAGCAGCCTAATGCACACTTGTGCTACAACAACAGACTATGACTACATCAAGTGCTGCTTTTAAACAAAGCAGTGTGGAATCATGCTTTGGTCCATCCTCAACCTAACCACAGTCTCTAGTCTTAATCAGCACAATGTTAACCCCCCAAAATTAACCCAGAAACCCTTTTAAATCCCAGCATAAACACAATAAACACTAACAGATCTCCCTTTATATTAAATTTTGTGAAAGACTCAAAATAGTTTAAACCGTAGTGCATGATTTGTGAACTAATACACTTTGAGATTTGCATCACATAACCAGCTCTATATGTATAACTTTTCTGATTAATAACTTTGAATTACAACATTTACTCTCCTTACAGAA
>NW_015605177.1:0-526 GCF_001515605.1 Sinocyclocheilus anshuiensis | reverse complement strand
CAACAACATGACAATCATAAATTCAGACCCATCAGTGAAGTGGTTCCATCATATAAGGTAAGACAGATTTATATTGTGGGTTAAAACTCATAGAAACTGAGTAACATACGATACGAATTACATACTATTACACATATGATTATATTACAGAAATCTCTGGTGTCTTATAGATTTTGTCTTTAAATTATAGGAGGAGCTCAATACAGCACTGAAGTCCTTACAAGAGAAACTAAAACACAATGAAAAATTAAAAGAAGAGTTTGAGAAAACAGTTGAACACATCAAGGTGAGGATTGATTCTTTTGACATTTGATAGCTGAATTGATTTGTCTGACGTAATTTCACATATTACGAAGATCAAGCGTTGACACTATCAGCTGGTTATTCATCAATGCGCTCACCTTCCGCAGTTTCATTTTAGATTATTAGTTCAGGCCAATGCAGACAGTCTGGGTGCGTTTTCGGTAGAACAATGTAACTCGCTGCTTAAAGGGGTCATATGATGTTGCTAAAAAGAACATTATTT
>NW_015605176.1:0-527 GCF_001515605.1 Sinocyclocheilus anshuiensis | reverse complement strand
AGAAGAAAATGTAGAAAGACACTGGGGTCAATACTGATTCAGACAGGGCGACATGAAAACCACGGACAAAACCATGTAGGGCCCATATCTCAAGTCCATATCATGTCCAAATTGGCCCCATCGTGAAATGTTGGCTGGGATGAAGATGAGTATGACTCTCCACTGAACACTTTCCCAGAAAGATGCAGTGTGTATAAAGGAATTGAGGAAAAACAGCCCAAGTTGTGGGTGAAGTTGTAATTTGAAGTTCTCCAGTGACATGACGATTTTTAGGTTGGAATCTGGTAATTACAGTAACTCATATGCAACATGAAAGCACCCTAAAATATTCAGTTTCGCATGCATAAAACGCAAGAATATTTATGTAGGCCACACTATGTTGCCAACAGAAACTGAAAAACTTGTAAATGTTTGACATAATCATGATATCGGCACTTGAAAAGGATGGAGAATTAGCACCTGTGTGTAACCCTACTTTTTTATTTTAAAAAGTTTAAAAAGTTATACAAATAAACGATCCCAAATCG
>NW_015605175.1:0-527 GCF_001515605.1 Sinocyclocheilus anshuiensis | reverse complement strand
TTGTTGAGTACTACTGTAAGGTTAACCCTGCCTGGTTTAAATGTTTCAAAATTATTAATTGTTGAAAACGTTCAATAGAAATTTAGAAAAGTGATCAAAAATTAATAAAATGTAATCAGCTACATTACTTTAATAAAGCAATTGAAATAGTTACACTACGTTTTAAATAGTACTAATATACTGTATAGTTTGCATGCTGTAAAAACTGGTGTTCAAAAATGTAAATCGT
Organism: Sinocyclocheilus anshuiensis; assembly: GCF_001515605.1. Lineage (NCBI taxonomy): Eukaryota > Metazoa > Chordata > Actinopteri > Cypriniformes > Cyprinidae > Sinocyclocheilus > Sinocyclocheilus anshuiensis. The sequence goes on along the minus strand of NW_015605175.1, from coordinate 298 downwards.
TTAAGGTTGTACTACTGTAAATCTATTAAGTGGTAAAGTTAATTTTATATTATACTGCATGCTGTAAAATCATTTTTAAATCACTCAGTGCTGTAAACTGTCAAAGCTATTGCATTGTAAAGGTACTTTTAAGCTATTTCGTAAATTTTACATGTTTTACAACATTACATGCTGTAAAAATAACATTCAAACTTGCAATTTGTTCAATTTTGTAAATCGCTGTAAAGCGACATTTTCTATACATGCTGTAAAAATACTGTTTAGTGTTGTAAAACTTTGTAGACATCGTTCAACATGT
>NW_015605174.1:0-526 GCF_001515605.1 Sinocyclocheilus anshuiensis | reverse complement strand
TGTAATTATGCATAATTTATTGTTATTATAATAGTAAGCACATGTGTAACAAGGACACCTTAAAATAAAGTGTTACCAAAACTTTTCAAAAACATGAAAATTGTTGTTCATTGTTCATTGCTTCATTGATGAATGAATCCACAGAAATGAGTGGAATATGGTAAAAATGTGTTGGTGTTTTGGTGGTACCAGAAGTGTCACGATATACCAGTGTTGACGATAATCGTGATATTTAAATAATGAAATATCGTTATCGTGTTAATTAGGGGTGTCGCAATATATCGGTATTGGCGATATTTAAAAATGAATAGTACACATACGATAATATGACACATAATAATCCAGCGCCAGCGCCATTATGGAGCATTAAACTCTCACTTGTGAATAGTTTAATTCATACTTGACACCAGAGGGCGCCCTCGCGCAGGAAGTCCACAAGCGAGACTCATAGGAGTAATAAAACAAATGACTTTCCAGAAAATCACTTATATGGACAAAGGCATCCAGCTGTCACTGTAGCTGAAAA
>NW_015605173.1:0-527 GCF_001515605.1 Sinocyclocheilus anshuiensis | reverse complement strand
GAGAGAAAGAGAATGGGTGGAGGGCAGCTGGGATGGAGAATCTTACGCGCGTATCCTTCTCCACCAGCTGGAAGTGTCTACGTGAGGGGAGGAATGGGGGGGTTGATGCTGGTGGGTTCTGTGTGCGGATTAACACGCCCTCACATGCATGCGTACACACACAAACACACACACGGAAAGAGGGGGACGTCTGTATTGAACCATCATTGCTGTCTTGAGCTTTCGCATGGAGCACAATAAATTACTTTATGTGGAAATTATCATCAGTATTGGTTTTGTTTCCCAGTTAAAATAGCCTGAAAACAAGATCAATTTACTTGAGATGTAAAACTGTGTATGATATCAAGACTTGTTTTAGAAAATATATCTTGAACTAAATTTGTTTTTATTATTTTTAAAAGGATAGTTCATCCATAAATTAAAATTTTAACGCCATTTACTCACCCTCATGTTGTTTCCAGCCTGTGCAACTTTCTTTCAAAGAACACAAAAGGAGATGTTTTGAAGAATGTTCATGCTGCTCTTTT
>NW_015605172.1:0-527 GCF_001515605.1 Sinocyclocheilus anshuiensis | reverse complement strand
CATGATCACCACAAGGTCTAGCTTGCACTGCTCTTATCAGCTTCAGCATGCTAGAGGGATTATCTGATTCACACCATCAGACTGTAAGCTCATCTATGTGGGTTTCTGTTTCCACAGAAGTGTGTGTTTTTGTGTTCTCACCTAAATGTGTTGGTTTCATGAGCTAGAGGGAGAGAAAAAGAGTGCTTTTGTTTGTGTTCTGTGTTAGCCTTGCTTGTGAGTCAGCAGCATCTCTGGTAAACACACATGCCTCTGCTAGCCCTGAACAGTGAGATAAGACCAGCGCAATGGATACACAGTGATTTCATTGCAGTTAGCCCACTGAATGGATGCTCCTCCCTGTCCAAAAGGAAATTAAATTCACCATGTTCACTGCCAAAGTTCTGCCATTCAAACACACTACACTGCGGCCAAAGCCAAGAGAGGTGACAACCATCTCAGTATATAAATATTTTATGTGTGAAGTGTGAAATGTGGAAGTTGTTATGGTGTGAAGCTTGAGAAAACCTTAAACTGTAAACATCTCA
>NW_015605171.1:0-526 GCF_001515605.1 Sinocyclocheilus anshuiensis | reverse complement strand
TGTTACAAATATTCAAATTATCACTTAAGTACTGAGATATAAGTTTTAAGTTAGTATATAAACACTAATGTCTACGATAGCGATCAGAATAGAGCAAACTACCTTTTGAAACGAACTTGGCATGTCAAATAACGGTTGTATCAATTACATCTTCTTCCACTAGGTGGTGACAAGTGACTGTTAAAAAAATTGATTTGTCATTGAATCATTCATTCAAAAGATTCGTTCAAAAATACTGATTCATCCAGTAATGAAACAAGTATTTATTAACGAGTCATTGAATTCATTCAAAACCATTTTTTAAATAATTAATTCAAAAAATTTTCAGCAATTTATATTTTGTCAGAACCTCTAGTAAATTAGATGTAATTTTGTTTGGTTATATATTTAGAATCGTGGGAGAATCGCGATCTCTATTCGAAACCAAAAATCGTGATTCTCATTTTATCCAGAATCGTGCAGCTCTAGTTCATGGTATTCAGATGCAACAAACTGTAATAAGAATGAATTTAAATTATATCTAAAG
>NW_015605170.1:0-526 GCF_001515605.1 Sinocyclocheilus anshuiensis | reverse complement strand
GAGTTGAATTACTGAAATAAATGAACTTTTCCACGACTAATTTATGGAGATGCACCTGTATATATATTAACAGATAAAGTCACTACTGTCTAGTTAACATGTATATGTTACATTTAAATCTTTATATGGTGAACAGTGTACAATCTCAGGGACGAGTCAAAATAATTTTCTGTGGCATCTTTGACTTGTGTTGAACACAGAGCATTTCTATAATTCATAATTCATATTGAATGAAGTTCAACAAAGGCAGAATATTATCTATACATCTTTAATTCAAAGAGTGTCTTTGTCAAGGAATGGATTTTGTTTTCAAAAATGTCATATTGTTATATCCAAAAATAAACCGCTTAAAATGTATTAAGAATGATTAATAGAAGGATTTATGTTTGTTAGCTAATATTTGTTTATGAGAATCTCAAAAGGGATTCTAAATGGGATCATCATTTCACTAGAATGCCTTTCCTGCATGTCTCATTTCTGAGTGATTAAATCAATTTCTTGTAAAGGGAAAGTGTTTTCTCTTCTG
>NW_015605169.1:0-526 GCF_001515605.1 Sinocyclocheilus anshuiensis | reverse complement strand
TCATTTAAACGGTTGATTCATTCAGGAACGAAACATTGTCATGTTACTCAGAGACGCAAAACAGCGCTGTGGCTGTGTTTGGAATTATTTCTGTTGGAGAAATAGAACAAAAACAGGCAATATGGTGTCTAAAACGTAAGTCTCGTAATATTAACTTCTTGTTTATTGAACTGTTGTATAAAATCTAATTTGTAATCATGCTGATTTTTGGAGCAAAAAAACGGAACTCTTCATGTGATATTAACTATATGAAATGATAGAAATATATACATTTTCTGCCCCATCGCTAGAATTATGTGATAATTCTAAATGAATTTTAATAGACTGATTCATGCAGTGAAAGAGCACATTCTAAATGCGCTTCACGTAATGTATGCATGCACTCTGTAGGTGTTTTGTTTGCTTTTCGCTATATACTCGATAATGTCAACTCGCACATCGTTAAAACAACAATTACGATATTATCGCACCCCCTACTGTTTAGTGCCCTTTCAGTCGGTCACTCTCGACGTCACGTCGGATGACC
>NW_015605168.1:0-526 GCF_001515605.1 Sinocyclocheilus anshuiensis | reverse complement strand
TAACAAACCATACATCAATGGAAATATTATTTATTCAGCTTCCAGCTGATGTAGAAAACTCAATTTTAAAAAAATTGACCCTTATGACTGGTTTTGCGCTCCAGGGTCACATATGTACACAGAAACTTGCGATTAATCATTGCCCAGCACTACTTCTTACAATAAAAATGCTACAAAAAAGAACCACCTTCAATCCCAGCGGCCCTCGAGCGCCCGAGTCTCCGCCGACCGCCTCATGGGCTTTCATCGCAGCCTCCACTTCTTCGAACTCCACGATGGCGCACTCCTCTGTTCCCAGCTGCGAGTAACGCCCGCTCAGTTTCTTCAGATCGCCCGGCAAGTCCTTCCCGGGTTTGAGAACCCGTACAGAGGCGATGGGCCCGTAGTTTCCGAAGGCCTTGAGCAGGAGCTCCATCAGCCGCTCCTGCTGGGTGGCCCCTGCCTCGCCGTCGGCCCCGAGCGCGACTCCCAGCTCCGGCCAGCGCTTGAGCTCACTCAGCAGCAGCATGCGACTCGGCAGAGACTC
>NW_015605167.1:0-526 GCF_001515605.1 Sinocyclocheilus anshuiensis | reverse complement strand
CTGAGTGTTCCCGTAGCGTTATCCCCCAGGGTGACTGATGAAAACACCAGCCCTCTGCAAATTTCCCAAACGCGGGCACACCTTGTGACAAATCCAATGTTTCATGTAATGCATCAGCGACACAAAGGCAAACATATCAACTTTTAATCTTTGCCTGCATTTTGTTTCTGCCAAATTTCGGAGGGGTTCTTGATGTATTGCGCATGCTGCTGTAAGCGCTGGGTGATAAAAGAAACAGAGCGCAAGGAATAATGGACTGGGGCTCACTTTTAGATGGTACTTTTCATTTGACAAAATCTCATTAACCTCCATGTGCAAATTTAAATTCTCATAGAGAAATAAATGCATGGTTGCATTGCTTATGTTATTTATCACGTTTCACAAACACAGTACACTTCAGTGTCATATTTTTTTAAGGCATTAGAGGCACAAATCCCATATTTATTTGTAGAGAGAAAAATTATGTATGTTGAAGAAACTATTATTTGACAAAATTAATCTTCCATTAAAAATGTAATTTCATGTA
>NW_015605166.1:0-526 GCF_001515605.1 Sinocyclocheilus anshuiensis | reverse complement strand
GAGTTCCTGCTGAAGTTGATCTGCTGCTGCCCCTGCTGATGTATAGACCAATCCAATTAGGTTTCACCTCTAGGCTGTGATGCAGCTCGTGCTTCAGACGATCCATTCCGTCCACACGCGCGCGCACACACACACACACACAGACACACACACACGCGCGCACAGTGTCACTCTGCAGCTCCACACACACTGCGCGCACCCTCCGCTTTTACGCGTCCGACATCTGCAGACATCCCGACTCACCATATCAAGCCATCGATGGAGGCAGCGCTCTTAGCGAGACGAGGGGAGCTCTTTTAGTCACAGAGATTTCCCGGTGTTCTGTGAGATCTCCTCATCCTTTTCATGTTGAACAAAATGTGGAACACATGTCCGGTCATAACTGAAGCCTCCGTTGAGAGCTAGGAATCTTAAAGGAAACCCGCAGGCGTCTTTTCTCCCGTTTGCGCACACAGCGGTTTGTATATGCAAACGGGGGTTCACTTCAGGAAGGTAAGAAATATAGTTTGTTGCATAAACATTGTTA
>NW_015605165.1:0-526 GCF_001515605.1 Sinocyclocheilus anshuiensis | reverse complement strand
GTGGGCAGTCTGTAAATGGAGGGTCTGTCACTGATACACATCACAGTACACACTGCTCAGACATGCAGCTGACGAACGTTACAATCCTCACTCTTTTTTTCACTTTCAAACACACACAGGCCATAATAAGAAAATGCGGAGGTGGATTATTGTGCATTTGGTACTTACAGGAACTGCAGTAGGTGCATGTGGGAAAAAGCTCCTTCAGGAATCTCTGTGAAAGCAGCATTCACCATAGTCCTGATAGAATAACACAAACACCACCATCATAATCATTATCATTATCATCATCATCATCATCATCACAAATATAGTTGCTGTTACAGTCATCTTAAAGTAAAAACTCATGAATTCAGAAAAGTCTCTTCAGAACATCTGAAAATCACATTGCAGAAGGCTCTCATTTTAAGTCTCTAAAACCCTGCCTTGAGTGAACATTTATACACAAAACTAGATTTTCACATTTTCTGAACACATTATGAATGATGCTTTCCTGTGCAAAACCACCACAATGCTAAGATGTTTA
>NW_015605164.1:0-526 GCF_001515605.1 Sinocyclocheilus anshuiensis | reverse complement strand
CCCTAGAGGACGCAGTTCGAAGTTCCCATGAAAGGGAAACATAAAGGGGACTGTGACTCGGGCCCCTCAGATGATTCACTCTGCTTCAGAAAACACTGGAGGCAAGTTTTCGACAAATGCTAAAGAACTGCTTTTTTTGTATGGAAATTTGGTAGCAGTTTCTTTTTTCAATGTAATCAGTTTTATTTTATTTTTTTCTAAACTTGATATTTACTCTTGAAAGTTTGGGCAGGACATATTAAAGTAAAAAATAAATAAATAAATAAATGTGTGTGTGTGTGTGTCTGTGTCTGTGTCTAATGATGATAAATAATGCATATATCATTAACAAAATAAAAAATCCACACATTTATTTTATATCTTGATATAATATATTTATTACTCATACACAGAATATTTATACAAATAAAAAAACCTAACATTATTTTTATTATTTTTATTATTCTTATATATATATATACTGTATATAAAAAGAGTTTGATTCCAAAACGCTATAAATCCATTTTGATTAATTTGAGTAAAAATG
>NW_015605163.1:0-526 GCF_001515605.1 Sinocyclocheilus anshuiensis | reverse complement strand
TAGTGGACAAGAAATTATCCTTCAGAAATTATTTAGTGCTCAAGAAACATTTTTGTGGAAACCATGACCCTACCATTCAAAAGTTTGGGGTAAGTACTTTATTTATTTATTTATTAGAAATGCAAAGCGGATGCATTAAATTGGCAATGAAGACATTTCTAATATTACAAAATATTTATAGATGCTGTTCTGTTGAACCTAGTAATCAAAGAATCATGAAAATTGTGTCACGGTTTCCACAAAAATAATCAGCCAAAAATGTTTTTTAACATCGGTAACATTGCTTTGCCATGACAGGGATAATTTACATTTTAAAATCTATGAAAATTATTTTACATTGTTATTATATTTCACAGTATTACTGTTTATACTGTTTTTTGTTCTTTCATTTAAATTAAAAGGTGTAATGGAAACACACCTGAAGAATGAATGCTAAGGAAATCTCATTGGTATGTTTTTTGTGTATGTATTTGTGCATATGGTATTATCAGTGTATTTTATTTTTGCTGTGCAGGAACATCCAGAT
>NW_015605162.1:0-526 GCF_001515605.1 Sinocyclocheilus anshuiensis | reverse complement strand
CATCAATTACTGCTTTATTTAATCAGAAACACAGTCTAAATGTTACTTGTGTTTTAATTCAGAAGATTGGTATAAAGCTGTTATAAGTTTGTGTAGAACACTTTCATGGTGCATTTTGTGTCCTTTTTGAAGCCTAAACACTCCAGTCCCCATTAAAAGTTATTCTATAGGGAAACAATTATCAGGTCATTTTTGGGTGAGCTATTTCTTTAGGATCATTGAATATCAACCTCCTACACTACATTCAACGTCTTGGGATCAGTACTATTTTTTTTTGGTGAAGAAATACCTTTACTCTGAAAGCATGCATTAAACTGCTCAAAGGTGACAGTAAAGACATTTATAATGTTACAAAAGATTTCTTTCAAATAATCTTTTGAACTTTCTACTCATCAAATAACATGTATTAAAATCAAATGGAAAAATGTATCTTGGTTTCTACAAAAATACTGATATTAAAAATGATATCAATCAGCATTTTTTGTTGAGCAGCAAATCAGCATATTAAAATGATTTCTGAAGGATC
>NW_015605161.1:0-526 GCF_001515605.1 Sinocyclocheilus anshuiensis | reverse complement strand
TGTATTAAAAAAGGGTTAAATAAGAGAGCTACAGCGCCCCCCAAAAGAATGTCGATTGGGTGTGTGAGCTGATGTTAAGATAAAGTTGTTCCTGTTCAGTCTGTTAATAAATATCATCGGTTATTCTTGATATTAAGCTGTTTCCGCGAGTCCTTAAAATGGACTCTTCCAGAAAAACCTAGTTTAGATATTTACATTAGGTTTTTGCCTATTTGTGACAGCAAAACACAATGCATTGATAAACTAGACATTGCCCTTAAAAATTTGGTCTAAAATTACATTCATATATACATACATACATATATAAAAAAAAAAGAAAAAAGAATCCCTTTGGGCTTTTGTGTAAACCAACAAGCCATTATCGTGTAACTGACAGTGCCAGATTTAATAATGGCGATACTAAACAAAATATATGACAGGCCGACCACAAAAGACTGTCACAAATGGTGCAATCAAATGTTTAAAATCAAATCAAAATTCGGACCTGTTTTTAAATTGGTGTTGTGATTAGATCTCAGGTAATAAG
>NW_015605160.1:0-526 GCF_001515605.1 Sinocyclocheilus anshuiensis | reverse complement strand
TGGCAGGTGGCACCCCGGCAGTCCGCAAGGAGGTGATCCGAAATAAGATTCGTGCCATTGGCAAGATGGCCAGAGTTTTCTCTGTTCTTAGGCGAGTATACACACTTAACGTACAAATCCCTCATGGCCAAGGATTTTACACACACACACTCCGTTCTGCACATCAGAGATGTGGACCTATTCTTTAAAAGCAATCTATCTATCCATCATCTCATACATGTAGTATTTTTATAATGTATTATAATACATATGATACATATGTATATTATATATTTATTTGAACAATTTAAGGTCAACAAGTCTCTTAAAATATCAGATAATTTGACCTTTCTGGTTTTGTATCTGTGTGTGTGGGTGTGTGTTTTCAGAGAGGAGAACGAGAGTGTGTTGCAGTTAAAGGGCTTGACCCCCACTGGGACGTTGCCTCTGGGTGTGCTGTCAGGAGGCAGACAGACCCTAGAGAGCGGTAAGTCTCGCTCCTGGCATCATTGAGCTGTCTCTGCGGTGGTGTGGAGGCCGATACCTG
>NW_015605159.1:0-526 GCF_001515605.1 Sinocyclocheilus anshuiensis | reverse complement strand
TGTTAAAAGTGAAGGTGAAGGACTGTGAGAAGCTAAGTGATCTTGTATTGGTTTGCAGATGAGAGCGCAGAACATAGATCTTTAGATCGGACATAATGTGGGGTCATGTGCAGGGCAGAGAAGATGTGGTGTTGTGTGGTGGGGTCATGTACAGGGCAGTGAGGATGGTGAAGTAGAGTCACATGATTAACCAAAAATAAAACCCCGAAATGACTCTAAATTGTTCATAGGCACATGAGAAAGCATATTTTATACAAAGCATATGACATTTTTTAACACTGTTATTTGTCGGTTTTCAACACCGGATATTCAGTGGTCTTTATTTGACAGATGAGGCTCCACTTGACCATTATAATAATGGTATGAAAAGTTTAAGCCATATCTTACTTTATGATGTTGTGCTTGGAAACAGAAGAAGTCAGACTGCTCTGTTCATCCACAATGTTCTCTTTAATCTGTGCACTGTGATCTTTGCTGAGAGGAAACTCCACTGCCATCTTCATACTGCTGTGTTTCTATTCTGTGG
>NW_015605158.1:0-526 GCF_001515605.1 Sinocyclocheilus anshuiensis | reverse complement strand
GGTACATCTGGAAAAAGGGGGGTCGTCTTATAATCAGGGTCGTCTCATATTCGGGCCAATATGGTACATATTGTAATAAAGGGCATAATATGTCACCTTTAACAAAACAAAAAAACCCAGTAAAATTCATACCTGGCTCAAGCTTCCCCCCGTCTCCAGATCCAGTGATGTCACACAGCCCAATTTCTGGCTGCAACTGCCACCTCCAATCCACACACGTGTATTTTCACCTCCGTTTGCACCTCCGCTGGCACTGGAGACAGTGAAACACTCCCCCGGCAAACTCATCAAAGTCAGCTCTTGCATTAGACAAAGCATCTCTACAGAATTCAGACGATCAAACACCTAAAACATACACAGAGACATTAAATGACTCACAGAAGTCCAGAAGTGATTCTTTCTAAGATGTAATAAGTTAACAATCAGTTAGAATCGGATGTAATCAGTCGAACCTGCGCAGATGTAGGCCTGTCCTGTGGGGTTTCTCTCAAACAGTCCCTCATCAAAGACTCAAACCCTGGCCATG
>NW_015605157.1:0-524 GCF_001515605.1 Sinocyclocheilus anshuiensis | reverse complement strand
TAATAATAATTATTATTATTATTATTATTATTATTATTATTCATTAATTAATTTATTTATTTATTTATTTATTTTTACTATTTATGAATGTATTTTATAGCAGTTGTACAATTACATCTCTGAAAACAGTAACAAGAACACAAATGTTTTAGGTAAACAAAAAGAAAAAGCAAGGCATTTTCATTACTGCATGCATCTCATGTTAACATGAGCAATCCTGAAAAGGCACAGAGTCTTAGCACAGTTAAAATGTCAGCTGATTTGTATTGAAAAGTGAAACTTTTAAATGGTGTTCCCAACTCTTAGCGAGGACGTTGACCATTATCTCCTCTGAGCGCAGTCCCAGTATTGCCCCCTTCTTGTCCCAGCCATCCTTCATTACTGTCACACACAGTAGCCTCTGCATCCATTGTACATTTCTCTTTCTCTAGCCAGTCCTCACCTCTGAGAAAGAGAGCGGGAGAATACAGAGGAGTGGACCGCACAGCCAATCAACTGCAGCTAACTCACATCTGAATTAAGCT
>NW_015605156.1:0-526 GCF_001515605.1 Sinocyclocheilus anshuiensis | reverse complement strand
CTAAACACAACGGCATGCCAGGGACATTTTGAGAATACTGATGGCGGGGGACTATGTTTGCCCCCAAATATTTTCATTAAATGGACACGAAAAGCCATTCATACTGCTGAAGTTGTTTTGTTGACGTATTCACACCGCAGTGAAAAGAATCAGTCTATTATCGTCGGTCTGAATGAGTGCACGATCCACAAGGCTGTTTGTAGCCCGCATTCATTGGATTGATGGACATGAAGCTTAACGCAAAATAGACCCACTTTTATTGGTTTTATCTGAGGTATACTTAGCTTTAACCAATATACAAATATAGTTTTCGAAATCATTACTCTGTTTAGAGTAAATTTTAAGAAACTGTTATAATCCATTTATATTGCTACTAGTGAACACAGTAGCCTAATTAAGACTACTACACCCTGTTAAGCAATTTTCATGCTGCTACATGAGACCAAAACTTTTGCTTGGACTTCCCGTGAAGACTCCCCACACTCTATGTGGTCTTGTGAGAATATTGAAACACTGAATAGAAGCT
>NW_015605155.1:0-526 GCF_001515605.1 Sinocyclocheilus anshuiensis | reverse complement strand
TAATCTGATTACTTTTTAAATGCAGTAATCAGTAATGTAATCAAAATAAAATTTTAAAGAAGTAATTAGTCATTTGTAGTGGATTACTTTTTTTGATCAACTTACCCAACACTGTATGTATGCAAACAAAAGGCACAGAGACCTTAAAAATGTTAGACATCAAATCACCCGATAATCTTACATTCACTTACAATGTTTCAATTATCTAAAACTCTATAGGTGTGAAACTCTTTCATCTGAATGATCCACAACATACAAGTAACTCTACATCAGAATAGTTGAAAAACAAAATGTACATTTTGGAATGGCCTAATTAAAGTCCACACTTATGGTGTGGAAGGACCAGGAACATACAATTTTCTTGCTTGAGCTAAAACAGTTAAGCCTTCCTTTCTGTGGTGGATTAACCAGCTCAAAATTAATAAATGTATCTGAATTCTGACTCATTCCTAGAGCTGCATCTAATGGTTGCCTAAATATATACAGGTACATCTCCAAAAATTAGAATATCATGAAAAAGGTCAAT
>NW_015605154.1:0-526 GCF_001515605.1 Sinocyclocheilus anshuiensis | reverse complement strand
AAGTTTGTTAAAATTTCCAAAGGGTGCCGCGACTGAAAAAAGGTTAGGAAACACTGCTCTAAGAGGTTTATTTATTTACATAAACCTAATTAATTAATTAGTGTATTAATTGCTGTAATCAAGGGATGATGGTGCGTCATAGGTTTTCTAAAACACCAGGGATGGAGATACATTTTTTACTCACTGCTCATACTCGTATTCTTTTGCAGTCATTTATTGGACTTATTATTATTATTTTTTATCTTATTTACTTATTGTACTTGCAAACCAGCTCATACTGTGAGTTTATACATTAAAAGTTACATTGTTTCATATCATTTGTATTTTCATATATTAATATATTTTCAGTAGTGCAATAAAGTGCAATAATACATTATATAAAATATATATTTATAAAAAAAAATTCTATAAAAGTAACAGTTCATTTTTTTAAATGGTAAACCCTCCTTTTTGCATTCTAAGATGTGTAAAATGCAAAGCAAACATGCAGCAAAGGTAGAGGGATTGTCACTGTTCTTTGACAGTG
>NW_015605153.1:0-526 GCF_001515605.1 Sinocyclocheilus anshuiensis | reverse complement strand
TCAGTATCTGCTCTACTGTTATAAAGATCTCACTGATTTACATTAAAGCATCAGAATTCATCAGATAAATATCCGCATATGCACCACATTCATATTTTGCTCATTTTGAGTCTCTGAATAAAATTGAGCTGTTTTTAATTCATATTCTCCCTAAATCAGACTATATGAGCCATAAAAGCCTGATGCATCATATATGATACTCAACAAAAAGCACATATGACCATTTGGGATTATTGACACAATCAGTTGTTAACCACACATACTTGGACAAGAAGTGGCACATAAATGTATTCGATAATGCACAATTTTCTGTTTACAAACTTTTTTTTTTTTAATTGAGATGCACATTGGGTAAAATAAGTGTCCATCTTATTTCAGTAATTTGTTGCATTTTCCGTTGGATGCATCAGGTTTGATGTCAGTGATACTCGGTCGCATTTGCTCACGTGATGCTTGATGGCATTGTCATTCATGCTGATACGTGAGCCTGCAGCACAAAACCAGTCTTAAGTCGCTGGGGTATATT
>NW_015605152.1:0-525 GCF_001515605.1 Sinocyclocheilus anshuiensis | reverse complement strand
GATACGCCACCGTGATATCATGCACAGCGTCCAGGTTATCACCTGCCAACAGAAATAACAATCATCAGGCAAAGCCAGAACTAGTCCATGAAGCTTTACACTTTATCAGTTCACGCATTCCCTGGGAATCGAACCCATGACCCTGGTGTTGCAAGCGCCATACTCTTCTGTATGAGTTTAGATTGAGCTCTGACGAACATCTACGCTGGACTAATTCGATCCTCTGAACTAATGATGCAGAGAGCTGATGACCTCTGACCTTTCCGCAGCGTGTCGATGATGAAGGTGAAGCCGGTGGTGCGAGGATGAAGAACATACTCGTACTTGGGAAGACCGTTTTTCTCGGCGAACTCGTCGCTCCTGGCGCGAGTGTTTTCTGCACAAAAACAAATCAGATGCAGATTTTAAAGGTTGGAGGTTTAAAATTATTCCTCTTAAACGAGCACTTCTGATCAAACCAGTCATAAGGGTCAAATTTTCAAAATAAATAAATAAGCTTTCCATTGATGTATGGTTTGTTAGGAT
>NW_015605151.1:0-524 GCF_001515605.1 Sinocyclocheilus anshuiensis | reverse complement strand
ATAATTTTGTTCAGTGTATATATATATATATATATATATATATTACTGCATATCATCCAATGCAGCGTAACATTTTTATTTGATAATTTGGCAACATATTTATCCCACAGGTGGTTACAATATTGGAAACAAGTTGCATTGTAATGCACTGCACATTTAAAGGTTAAAAGCAGTCTGAAGCTAAAGAAACAGACCACGCATAGTAGGTGATTTACATGTTTAGTATTCACATATCAATTTCACTTATATCTAGGATAGTCAGCTCTATTTTGGGAAAGCAAATGAGTAATCTTTATTTCACTCATATCAGTCTCATCCAAAAACTTTGAACGCAAATTCATGCTATAAACCAAAGCCAGCTCATAAAAAATTTAACAGGGAATCTTATTCTCCTGGGCTCCACAAGATGATCAAATATAACCTGCCGTTGCCTGCCAGCGTGCTGCCTGTGACTTGGACTGCATTAAAAATGCATGCGACTCATTCCTCTACTCAGAGTTTCTGGGCCATGAACATGTCACATA
>NW_015605150.1:0-526 GCF_001515605.1 Sinocyclocheilus anshuiensis | reverse complement strand
TTATTCACTTGACCTCCTTATCACCGCTCATCTCCAAACCCTTTCGCCCGCTGCAGCCTTTTGCCTTCCCACGCCCCCCTCGCCACAGTGAGATTATCAATTAATAAATGCTTATTTTTATGTGATTCCTTGCACAATACTATGTTATGACATCAAAATACGTTTACCATATTGACCTTTAACCAGTAGTAAACTTGCTCGGTAGCACACCTGGTGCAGCATTGCATTTTATCTAACATTTGCTTTAGCTAAAACTATCAGTTATGTTTAGTGTAGGGTCTTTTTTCATGAATCCATGCTGTTTAATAAATCCACATTTGCAATGGAAAAATAAAAAGTGATATAGCTTCTAGTGCCTGTTGTAGACATGTCATCTGAAAAGTGCAATGAATCGTATTTCAGGTTTTGCAGAAATGTAGGCAGAGCCACTTATTTCCAATTAACATGGGTTGTTTTTGTACCAGTAGTGCCACTAAAAATAATTGTAAAAAATATGACTTTCTGAACAAAATGTGAGTGGGGCCTC
>NW_015605149.1:0-524 GCF_001515605.1 Sinocyclocheilus anshuiensis | reverse complement strand
GGAATTCATATATGTGCTTTAACAGAGGCCATCTGCTAACGGTACGTCTGCAAAGCAAACAATCCGTCTTTTTATTTATTTATTCCACTACAGAAACTCCAGCAGCTGCCATTCACTTCAAACAGCACATTTACCACGTATTTCACATAAAGAAATGCAAAACAACTATCAGCGCCGCAAATAACCCAACAATGACAACAATGACATTACTAACTGTTTTCCTTTTAGAAAATAAAAATAAATCACAAATGATCTCATGATAATCTTCTACATAACACTGAGATTAAAAGGAGATCAAATTGAGACTTTCATGTTTTTTCCATGACTTTTCAAGTCATTTGTGATGACCAAATAAAGATAAAAAAATATATATATTTTTTAGAATGAATGAGCTCATAAAGAAACATTTCTAGCCTAGAAAACCTAGAAACTGCATAAATAATTTGCATTAAATAATATTTTTAAAATCTAAAATATGAAAATATATTTGCATTTGTATATATATATATATATATATATATATA
>NW_015605148.1:0-526 GCF_001515605.1 Sinocyclocheilus anshuiensis | reverse complement strand
TTCTTTGGGGAACCAAAAATGGTTCTTCTATGGCATCGCTGCAAAGACCCCTTGTTGGAATCTTTATTTGTAAGGGCGTAGAACCTTTCAGATGCACGGAAGGTTCTTTATAGTGGAACAAGATTCTTCAGATTAATAAAATGTTTTTCACACACAGAAAAAAAAAAACGTTTATTTTAAGAACTGTTCACTGAAAGTTTCCTTGGGGAACCAAAAATGGTGGTTCCAAAAACCTTTTGGAACCTTTCGTGGTGATGCCATTGAAGAACCATTTTGGGTTTGTCTTGGAACATTTCAGTGACCAGTTCCTTAAAGGAACCATTTTTTCTTTGTGTGAAGCCTTTTTCCTTTTCCACTTGTGTCCAATGGAAAGGTTCTATAGATGTTCAAGGTTCTCAATGGAACCATCAATGCCAATAAAGAACCATTATTTTTAAGAGTATACTTCATGCTACAAGTGTCACATTAGGGCTGTGCAATTAATCGCTTGCGATTGTCATGCGCATCTCGTCAGTAAAGCCGGTTC
>NW_015605147.1:0-526 GCF_001515605.1 Sinocyclocheilus anshuiensis | reverse complement strand
AAAAGTATTATTTAAACAGATTTACAAACCCAAATATGTATATTTTAGGAGAAGAAATAATGTAAGTGCTTTTTATAAAACTATAAACTTAACATTTCTGTTTTAAATCCTGCAAAAATTGTCCCTATTCACTGGAATTGAGCTTAACTTGTATTTAAGCCAGAATACACCCACACTAAAAAGAAAAAAAAAGGTGAAGAAACAATTCCTACTAAATTATTACAATGAATCGGCAAGTGACACACTGAATTAAACATGAAATTCTGAAGTAAAAAAAAAAGAAATAATAATAATACAAAAAAACTGAAATAGTATTTTCTTGTATAATAATCTTTGTTTAATATACAGCTTCAAAAACATATTTTTTACAGTGCAATATGCACTAATATGCACCCTTTAGGGGTAGATAAGGTACAAAAGTGAGGGTGCTGTTAAGGGTACAAGTTTTGCACATTTCTTTCTGAGAGTGTTGGATGTTTTTGGTGTATGAGGTTTATTGCTTGTATTGAGTGTATTGGCGGTGAGG
>NW_015605146.1:0-525 GCF_001515605.1 Sinocyclocheilus anshuiensis | reverse complement strand
TATATATATATATATATATATATATGTAAGCAGAAGTATTTCACTTAAATTCTTAATTAAATAATAATAATAATATTTGATTAATTTTAATAGTTTATAGCCACTATTATTATTATTAATTATATATGTTATATTAAATTAGTAGTATTTCTCTTAAAATTAAAAAGTTTGAAAACATTGTAAAAATTAATATTATGTATTATTAAATTATTATTAATTTGATAATAATAGTTAGTTAATTATTTGTAAAATAATAGGCCTAGAATAGTGCAGAATCTGAAATATTTCTTTTCTATTTATTCTATTTGTGTATTTCCAGGTGTATGTTTTGAATCCCAGATTTCTTAGTTTGCATGTTCAGCCTGAGCTGAGTTCAGTCGTGTTGTTTTCTGAACACGCACTCATGTCGTGTGTGTTTGTGTGTGTCGCAGGGAACAGCCCATCTTCAGCACTCGAGCTCATGTGTTCCAGATCGATCCCGCCACCAAACGCAACTGGATCCCGGCCAGCAAGCATGCGGTCACC
>NW_015605145.1:0-526 GCF_001515605.1 Sinocyclocheilus anshuiensis | reverse complement strand
TATCGAGATATAATTTTTTGTCAATATCGCACACCCCTAGTTTCAATCTTGTATGCCTGCTTCAGGTTAATTGGCTTCATTAATAAGAATTTGGAACATTATGGGAAATGAAGTAAAATGTTCATCCATTGTCCATAAAATTAAATTTAAATGTATTAAATATAATAATGTGTGCATTACATACACATTTGGTGCATTTAAAAAGAAAAAAAAAACATTTTTTTTCTCATGTTGTATGTATAATAACTAGAGCTGTAGGCCAGTGATAAACATATGTTTAATTATACACACACACACAGCATAGACTTATAAAGCATTATAAAAAATTATTTGTTCATCTGTGAAGAAAGATTTAATTATATTTGGGTGCTTTTCACAGGTAATGTTTTTAAAAATGTTCAAATTATTGCATTTATTTTAAAATGTGCAATTCATCTTTTTTTCCCATTCAGGTAACAGCTCTAGTGACAACCTGTTTAAATGTGAGTCATACTGAAAATGCAATGCATTACTAAAAACTACACTT
>NW_015605144.1:0-526 GCF_001515605.1 Sinocyclocheilus anshuiensis | reverse complement strand
AAGGGCTCTACACGATCCCAGCCAAGGAATAAGGGTCTTATCTAACGAAACGATCTGTCATTTTCTAAAAAAAGAAAACATTTATATACTTTTTAACCACAAATGCTTGTCTTGCACTAGGGCTGTGTATCACCAACAATGTCACGATACGATACGTATCACGATACTAAAGATACGATGCGTATCACGATATGGGTCAATTTTGGAATTACATTTATTTTGAGCAGAATTCCGTGAAGGTAATATTTGTTTATTGTTCATTGAATAGCCAGTGTTATAACGGTTTTGATAACTGAAAAACAATTTTGCTTTGTCATTGACAAACAACAATATAAGTGAAATAAAATAAATAATTTAAAAAACTTGTCATATAATGCAAATAATCAAATAATGTGTGATATAATAAATAATAAGTGCTGAAACATGTCAACAAGGCTCAATGGCTGAACAAAACTTGAAACATATTCCATAATATCAACAACAAAAAAAACTGTAACAATCTTAACTTTCTCAAACACTTCACATT
>NW_015605143.1:0-522 GCF_001515605.1 Sinocyclocheilus anshuiensis | reverse complement strand
GCGTGTGTGTGTGTGTGTGTGTGTGTGTGCGAGTGTGTGCGTGCATACGTGCGTGAGCGTGTGTGTGTGTGTCTGTGTGTGTGCAGTCAGACAGGACTAACCGTAGACTCGATTGTCCATGAGCTCGCAGTGACGTCCTGCCTTTGATTTGACAGTATCAAAGCGCTGAAGCTGAGACTCTCTGACGGGCTGTGATATCAAAAGGACAGTTTGGGCTTTTTTCCTCTTATCAAGGGAACCCTGATACTTCCTCTTCTTCCTCTCTCTCTCTCTCTGATTCCAGACATTCTGTTCTTCTTGTAAATTTCCAGTGAGATTTCCCGTCCTCAGATTCTCTGTTCCTCCACTGCAGGAACATCGTTTGCGCCGGATGACGTCAGTCAGATGTTCACACATCCCCGCTTTCTCATTTCAGAGTGGGAATAATTTAAATCTAATAGCAGTGTGAGGTTATGAGAAACAGAAGCTCGTGATAGAAAATCTCAATATCAAAGGTCGCAAATCAAAGTGTTTCGAGTACGA
>NW_015605142.1:0-526 GCF_001515605.1 Sinocyclocheilus anshuiensis | reverse complement strand
ACAAAAACAAGAAAATACTCAAACGACAAGTCAGCGTCACATAGGTACGTAACACCCCCACATTTAAGAACAAACATGTCGTTTGTAAAAAAAAAAAAAACAATAACTCACCCACAATATTTAAACTCTAGAAAGAGCCCTTCTTGTGATGAATTTCCATGTTGTAGCTCTGCACAAACAAAGCCCAACGCATAAGTCGTTGATTTGCATTATACAGACGAGACAAGAACACAAGGGGGTTATGATCAGTGTACACGATTGTAGGTAAATTAGAAGAACCCAAATAGACTTCAAAGAACTGTAACGCTAATAACAACGCTAAGGTTTCCTTTTTCAATCTTTTCAATTTGCTTGATGTTTGTTAAACTTGAAAAGAGAAACACTGGATAGCAGAAATAAACCGTAAATAAATCAAATACACTGCTCTCGTCTCCTCTGAGGCTGGGACTCTAAACGATTCTGTTCTTTAGCGCTGGACATCTTTACTCAATATGGATTAATCACAACAGAAATAAATGTTACAGCA
>NW_015605141.1:0-526 GCF_001515605.1 Sinocyclocheilus anshuiensis | reverse complement strand
CACCTGTTAGATCTTTGTCTTTGCTTGTACGCAAGTGTCTCCTGTTCCTTCTGTATGTCTGACCAGAATCTGTCACAATGTTGTAGGAACGAGGCTCCGGCCTTTGTTCTGTCACCACTGCCGACTTCCAACCCTGTGATGTTTCCACTCTGACGACCGATCCCGGCTGAATCACAGACAGAGGTTTGGCATGTTGGTTGTAGTAACGGGCTTGCCTCTGCTGTTGTTGTACCAACCTTTTCTGTATATCTTAAGGGTGCTTAGGTTTCAGAGCCACACTGGCTACTGGAAGAGTGCTCCGTAACACCCGGCCCATGAGCAATTCAGATGGTGAGTATCCAAGACCCGTCACCGGAGTGTTTCTCAGTGATAGAAGTGCGAGATGTGGATCCATCTGAGCTTGCTCAGCTTTCTTTAGCATTAGCTTGATTGTTTTTATGGACCGCTCTGCCATCCCGTTAGACTGTGGGTAACCTGGGCTTGAATATTTCCAGTTTATGCCCCAGTCTTTTGCAAACTGACACAC
>NW_015605140.1:0-526 GCF_001515605.1 Sinocyclocheilus anshuiensis | reverse complement strand
ATCATACATTATTAATACATGACATTATAATAAAATGTTATTCTTTCAAACATTTTCAAAATGTTTTCTTTCAAAAAATGTTTTAAAAATGAAAGCTGCAGCAAAAATAGATTTTTATTGTATATTGTAACTTTCATTAAACGTAAAAGCAGTTATGCTTATTATTATTTATTTTATTAAAAAAAAACGTGTTTGTAAGCAGTAACTACCTAAGAACGGTGTGTAACTTGTGTGCAGTTTACGTTCTACAACAAAACGCCCATCGTCAAGTTATGTCTACCACGGACCGTATTTTACTCATGAATTGAAAACCCCTATATAAAAACTCATAGGAACATCTCGAGGGAACCCATGGCAAATTAGTCTTCTGTATGTTTAATGTTTTTATTTTTCCTATAAGTTTTTCTTTTACTTTTTAGACTTTACTGAATGAGTCAGCATGCTGAAAACGTGCATAAAGTCTGAATAAAGAAGTGAGGACAAATGTCTGCACATCATCATGTGCTGTTGTGCACTCTCTGTTTGT
>NW_015605139.1:0-526 GCF_001515605.1 Sinocyclocheilus anshuiensis | reverse complement strand
TCTGCAGAACAGCGCTATTTGTTCAATATCGTTTACATCTTTTGACGCATCACAGGCGATTGAGTATGCTGGAGCCGAATTAATGTCCCTAATTTGCTGACTGGTGATGTTTGCTGCTATCTTTATGGTTCTTTCCTTGACAGTTTTTGCGGAGAGAGGCATATCTCTAATTTTCTGAACAATTTAATTTTTGTTTTTGAAGTCCGAGAATAGACGCTCTGATATTTTTATGAACGATTCTTTGATATATTCACCGTCTGTGAAAGGCTTTCCACGCCTGACAATCTCCTGAGAAGCCACAAAACTAGCAGCAGTAGTTAAGTTTGTAGACTTGATCCACTTATTGAAAGTATGTTTGCTCTGCTCAGCTTTCCGCGGCAGTTCCGAAATTACTCTTTTTCGTTCGTTTCCAGCTTTGTACTTTTCGGCAAATGCCGTGTGTTTGTTCTGGAAATGTCTTTCTACATTAGATTTTTTGTTATTTGCTAATTTTTCGCCACATATCAAACATACAGGTAAGCCAGCA
>NW_015605138.1:0-526 GCF_001515605.1 Sinocyclocheilus anshuiensis | reverse complement strand
TGGTCCTGAGCAAGAATGGCAATTTAAAGAGCTTTGTGAGGGCAGGTCCCTGAGAGCGCTTCATCGGGGCCCTGTTTCTAGAGAGCCAGAGGAAGTGGACGTGGACGTGATTAGGATACAAAGGTAAAATCTACAAATACACATATTAATATCTATATTTAATTGACAAGTGTCACATAATACTGTATTTTAAACCAGCATTTTGCTTTTCCTTTAACCATTATTATGCATGCATGTTTTTGTAAATTGAGAAATCACATGGATTATATAAATATATGTATTTAAAAATATTCTTCACACACTGCACAACCTTTAAAAGCCAAAAAAATGTGCTTAAAATGGTGAAACAAATTTGGTGACCATTTACTAGAACTAAATCTCTCTTGGACCATGGACATATTATGCATCAGCTACTCATCATTCTGCATAATACATTTAAAACTCTAATATCCATTAGACAAACACATGTAGATCTCCATAGCATACTTTAACATATATGGTAGTTATATGGGAGGCTGTGTGTGTG
>NW_015605137.1:0-526 GCF_001515605.1 Sinocyclocheilus anshuiensis | reverse complement strand
TTTTTTTAAGGTAAATGTATTTAAGGATTTTTTTGTTGTTGTTTTAAACAGCATCATCAATTATTAATTCATAAATATCATGAGTTTTTGGGGGGTTGCACCACATGTTATTTTATAATCTGTACTAAACTTGCCTTGTCATAAAAAGGTCAAATTGCCTGATAGTTATTTATCTAAGATTATTATTTATCTAATATTATTTACTGACCTTGACTCACAGTCAGTGATATCATTCTGACCTTGGCACACACTCTGACTCTATGGTATCATAGTTATTTTTTCTGCATATTTGTAGCAGAACATGACTTTGATTTAGCAGACAAAAGCAAAAATTAATGGGCATGAAGCAGTTTTGTTCATTCTTATGTTTCTGATATAAATGTTTACTATTTTCTACAAAATAATAAAACATTATGCCAAACTCTGTCCAAAAAATATCAAAACTTAACTATCAAAAATTACTAATACGTATAGTTACAGTTATAGATACAGTGCTGCTTGAAAGTTTGTGAACCCTTTAGAATTT
>NW_015605136.1:0-525 GCF_001515605.1 Sinocyclocheilus anshuiensis | reverse complement strand
TATTAGAATGATTTCTGAAGATCATGTGACACTGAAGACTGGAGCTTTGATCACAGCAATAAATTTAATTTTACAAGATATTAAAACAGTTATTTGAAATATTTCACGGTTTTTATGTTTTTTACTGTATTTTTGATCAAATAAATGCAACCTTGGTGAACTTCTTTTTTTTTTTTTTTTGAGAAAATTAATTGGATTTTTACTTCTGGAGCTCAGCTGTTTCTCTGATTGAAACCTCAAAATATCAACCTCAAAACTCATGAGGCCCCAGAGATGAATCCTGAGGTCTGTTGTTTCCTGAACATGACACCAGACCTGATGTGGTTCATGATATTTTCTGGTTTACACGAGAGGTACGTCAAAGTCTGATGAGATAAAGAAAACACTTGCACATCAACCATTCTGTGGGCAGAAAAAAGCAGCTGTAAATACAATATGAAAAAATAGCAGAAATTATGTATATAAAAAGACATTTCTTATGGTTTTGTTGTGGGATACATACTATGCTTTTGTCAGTATATAACG
>NW_015605135.1:0-526 GCF_001515605.1 Sinocyclocheilus anshuiensis | reverse complement strand
GTAAAAAATTAGTTTTAACCGCTCATACACTCATACACTGTTAAACGCCAGTTAAATACCGTTATGTCTGTGTGACGTCATGTGAGCGCGCGAGTTGTCCCTCTCTCAATAGGAAACAGAAAAGACTCACCCTCGTTTTGTAATAATAATAACACCACATTTTAATAATAAATATACATCGTACTGTGACTTAATGGCAGATGTTATAGGGGGTTGTGGTGCATTTAAGATGTTATTGTACATATTTTTTTAACTTTAAGAATTTATACAATTAAATTATTCTCTTCTCTCTTTTTTTTCAGTGTCGATTTTTCTGTCTGGTTTTTGTAAGTGACCAATCTAGCATTCATCCTGCATTTCTGATTTGCCATATTGATTAGTCAGTAATGATCAATGAAAACTGGATGTATTTTTAATTTTTTATAGGTTAGACATTTGCTATATCTCAGTCATATTATGATATACTTCTTTTTATCCCCTCTGCTTGTGTCTCAACAGCAGTCCAGTACACCCCAAAGGCTCTTTT
>NW_015605134.1:0-526 GCF_001515605.1 Sinocyclocheilus anshuiensis | reverse complement strand
GGGTATGAATAAAGGTTGGGAATCCACAACAGTGACGGTGCACTTTGGGTTTTTACATCCCCTTCCCTAAGTTTGAAATTAAACCTGGAATGTATTTATTTATTTTCAGGCCTGTAAAGTGAAAATGGAAATATCATTTATATATGTTTTTTTTCTCTGACCAATTATTTTATATTTATTTTATTTTAACATATAAAATCTTTTTTATGGCCAAAATATATTACAAATATATGCTAAATATATGTTGTAAACCGTGCAGCTTAAGGCAATTCATTTTTCATATTGAAAATATATTTCAAAGCCTTCAATATGCTAAAATGTACTACAAAATGTGCAAGAAAATACATTTTTAATCTTAAAATACATTTTTGGTAAATGCAAAATGCTTTTTTTTTATATATATTTTGAACAATATAAATATATTTCGTTTGAAAATAAAGTAAGAAAAAAATAGCAACTAAAATGTATGTTTGTAAATATATTTTACAACATATTAGCAATTATATGTAAAAATATATATGATTTT
>NW_015605133.1:0-526 GCF_001515605.1 Sinocyclocheilus anshuiensis | reverse complement strand
CAGCCACTGTGTAAATGAATATATTTCAACAACAAATAGAAATGTAATAATTTAGAAGTTAATTTATAAACTGCATTATGTGCAATTTACATGTTTGCATTTTTTTTTTTTTGATGATTATTATATTTAAAAATAAATAGTAATCAAATTTAAGTTTGGGCTCTGTTAATTGTAACCTTACAGTTAATGTAAAAGGGGTCTATTTTAGAGCATAAGCTGAGGTAGATTTTTATATATATATTTCTTGCACTGTTTTTTTTGTTATTAGTTTAGTACAGTATAACATCAAACTACTGGAATCCATTTAATATTAGATTAAAACGTTGGTAACATTTTTCCCTCAATAAACTCCTAATTTGCTGCTTATTGATAGGTAGTTGTAGTAGTTATGTTTAGGTACTGGGTCGGGTTAAGGGATCTACATTATGGTTATGCAGAGTAAGGCATTAATATGTGCTTTATATGTAGTAGTATTCTCTAATTCAAAGTAGGGATGCACCGATACCGATACTGGTATCGGTATCGG
>NW_015605132.1:0-526 GCF_001515605.1 Sinocyclocheilus anshuiensis | reverse complement strand
TAGAAGAAAACTTGTGTAACCTAATTTTTAAAGTGAAAAAAAAAAGTCTGGGGTTATATAGCATGCCAGAAGTCTTAAGCTTGACAAAAACCTAAGAGTAAATAAAGCAATTACTAAATTAAGTGTGAATAACTAAAATACAATAAATCAAACCAAACATTTTTTTTTTCTCCTGTGGCTTAGAGGTGATTGTTTTGAAGGAAACTTGTGTAACCTAATTTTAAAGTGAGAGAAAAAAAAGTCTTGCTTATATAGCAAGCCAGAAGTCTTAAGCTTGACAAAAACTAAAGAGTAAATAAAGGAATTACTAAATTAAGTGTGAATAACTCAAATAAAAAAAAAATAAAAAAAAACTTTTTCCTGTGGCTTAGGTGGCATTTGTTTAGAAGGAAACTTGTCTAGCCTATCCTAATTTTTAAAGTAAAAAATGCTGGTCTAATTTTAAAAACAGGTAGAATGTTTTCATCAATTAAGAAATTATGTCCCGGGGTAGAGCTCAAGGCTTGGAATCAGGAATAGATTCCTT
>NW_015605131.1:0-525 GCF_001515605.1 Sinocyclocheilus anshuiensis | reverse complement strand
GTGTCCAAATACACCCAAAAGCCTATAAATTGTAGGCGAAAACTCAAAACTTCATGAAACTAGGAGAGCACATGCGACAGATGATTGATTATAAACAAGCATGCAAAGTTTCATGGAGATCGGACAATAGGTGGTGCTATAACAGTTAAAAAGGCTTCAAAAACTAAATATTTCTATGGTAAATTATTTTTGCAATTATGCCACATGATTACAGTCAAATCTAAAAATATTGTTATAAAGAGGAGATGGTCAGTAAAAATGTAGTTACCTCTTATTTATTTAAAATATCTATGTCTACAAAAAAATGTGTGTGTATGTGTAAGCATTCATAATGAGAATTAATATAATAGTTTAACCATTTGATTTTTGTGCATATGTGTGTCTGTCTGTGATCATATTCTCCATCATGGATGTGCTTTAGTGTTTGCCATGCATTTCGGGTTGGCCTAGACCCTAAAGCATAGCACGTTAAAGGCTTTAAAGCACTTTAACCCCAGTAATTGCTGCTTGCAGCTATATATATAT
>NW_015605130.1:0-525 GCF_001515605.1 Sinocyclocheilus anshuiensis | reverse complement strand
GTGTCCCCCCCCCCGTGTCAAATAATGGTCAAAATTAGGCTGAACAGAATATGTTGCTTAATTGCTTTATGCTCGACTGCAATAGAAGCAATTTCTCATGGGTTACTGAGCCAACAGCTAATTAATTGCTTCCATTTGCCATTACTGAAGACTGTTGTTGGCCCTGTAGAGTAATGTGTGTGTGAAGAATTACAGGAAAAAGTGGTTTCCTTTGGAGTGCCACCACCCAAAGAGTCATATTCTCAAATCTGCCACAATATCCGTATTAAATTTTAGCCATTGCAAATAGAGATCGACCGATATTTCGATTTCCCGATATTTAAGCATTTGACCATAATCGGATATTGGTTTTGTAATATCAAAACCGATAAACGCCACCATCTTGTGGGTGTTTTGAGAATTGCGCGCAAGGATCACCATTGCAGCACGTCTGAGGGGAGATGAGACAACAACAACGGCATGCAGGTACTTGATTTGCTGTAGTTAATAAACTTTATTTAACATAGCCATTTATGCACAAATTAG
>NW_015605129.1:0-525 GCF_001515605.1 Sinocyclocheilus anshuiensis | reverse complement strand
TAGTTTTTCAGGTGTACCATTGACATGGCTGTTGATGATAAAAACAATTATGATGCTAAAAATAATATTGTCCCGTTTCCTCTTTAAAGTATCCACTTAATTTAAGTGAAACATTGCTAAAACACCTTCTGAATATTCATTCAAAATTCAACATTTCATTCAAAAGTTCTTTAGTTGTATTACTAGCTTCTGACGGCCGAGAGGGCGTATATCCTGTTCAGCACCTTGGACAGCCGCACAAGGCGCCGGGCTGCTAATACAGATTCCGGTAAATGATGCTGTCACGACACTGAAATATATAGACACTAGTGTTATTGCTGTTATAAACACACAGATATACAGACTAAATTTCATTAGCATTTTACATTTTTTTTAATATTTCCCCTCCTACACATTGATTTTGCATAGTTTGCTTTCTACAATATAGAGACTATTAGGCTATAGGCCTATAAGACACTCATATTGATGCTTCTGGAATGATAACAGAAACTGTTTCTTCTTATAACATCAAAGACAATGAAGCAA
>NW_015605128.1:0-525 GCF_001515605.1 Sinocyclocheilus anshuiensis | reverse complement strand
TGAACTATTCCTCTATCCCCGTAAAGCCTGACAAATGAAACTATAGTGCATATTGTTTATTTGAACCCTTAGACAAAACTTTAAAAAAAAATGTGCATGTGTTTTTTGTTGAGTATCATACTTTATTTAGCTTTTAGGGGTCATAATGTTGAGATGAAAAGTTGAAATTATGACATAGTAAGCCATAATTCTAATATAAACGTCATAATTATGACATAAAAAGTCATATTTATGGCACTGTCCATTTTGAGGTAAAAAGTTACAGCTATGGGACAGTCAAAATCATGACAAGTGAATTATGAGATAAAGTCATAATTATGAGACAAAAAGTCATAATTTTGAGGTAAAAAGTCAAACTTTTCGGATAAAAGTCATAATTATTAGACAAAGTCAAAATTATTACTTAAGTGAATGAGATAAAAAGTCATAATTATGAAATAAAATGTCGATTATGAGATAGTAAGTGAAAATTCTGATATAATTATGACTTTCTATCTTGTAAGTTTGACTTTCTAGCTCATAATT
>NW_015605127.1:0-525 GCF_001515605.1 Sinocyclocheilus anshuiensis | reverse complement strand
TGAGATCTAAAACGCCATCAGCTGCAGACAGAAAGTGCATGCTTGGAATAAATGTTTACTCATTCAGGCGATTTAGCTCTGCAGTTTTTTTTATTGTACAGAACTATGTACATTAGACTTAGATGTAGCACAATTTCCTTGCTTCCTCACTAAGTGGAAGGAGTAAATGGCTCTATATGAGTAACATTCTCAAAAGGGCTTTCACTAGAAGCTGCTTCCAAGCTACTGCTATGACAATCAGAACACTTTACTAAGGATATGAAAGGCTGTTGGGTTGTATGGGTCTAGAATGTACAGTAAATTGCAAAGCAGATGTACTTAAATAAGCTTTATACAGATTTACCATATAGCAAATTACTGTGGTAACGTGGTTCTGTAAATAGCCACTACTGTCATAAGAAAAATAATAAATTATAAATAAATCAAACTAAATTACAGAAATCTAATGTTTTAAAGCAATAACATATAGCATTTGCTGAAAATTTACCATTCAAAATGTAGATTCGTTTTATTTTTTCATCAGAA
>NW_015605126.1:0-525 GCF_001515605.1 Sinocyclocheilus anshuiensis | reverse complement strand
CAAATGTGCTTTATAAACATACAGTTAAACAGAACGAAAGAAAAAAATGTTTAAAGAGTCAAGGGCCGAAATAAAGTAAACACTGACCACCATCATGGTGACTTAATGTTGACTCTTTCCTTCAGTGATTCTGCTTGTTAACATCAGGTGTCTTCACTAATGATCAATCATCGTTCAATTAATCCCTTAATGATCTCGTTACCTTTAACTCCACTTCAGTGTTAATTTTAAGTGTAGACTCAAATAAACTATTAAGGAGAGTGGAGTTTTTGCTGTGTATACATCTGCTGACATATGAGGGCCCATGTAGAGCTATTATTTATAGATTCTGTGGCAATCCATTAATAGGCAAAATGCAACAGTGGCTGTGTTGGTGTTTCCTGATGCACATACGCACGTCTGATGAGCAAATCTCCAGTGTTACGTAACAGCCACAACGTTACGTCATAAAACACATTTTTAGGTTGCCATTTATTCAGTGCATTTACGTGTCCATATCAACCACCAGAAGCTATAGTGAGACTA
>NW_015605125.1:0-525 GCF_001515605.1 Sinocyclocheilus anshuiensis | reverse complement strand
TAGGGTCATATATATATATATATATATATACAAAAAAAAAAGAATATATTGTAAATAAAAAAATTAATAATCAATTATTCACATTTATTTAATCAACACTCTTAATATTAGTTTATTTAATAATCAACTCATGCATATAAAACATTTAAATGGCATAAAGGCAGGTTTTCTATCAACTTTTTCATTTTTTAAATATAATTATTTAAATGTATATATTTAAATAATTAGAAAAATTTTACACAGTGTCCATGTAAATATAATCAAACATACATTAAACAATAAATACATCACTAACAGGTTATGTAAAATGAAAATGTAAAATAGTTATATATTTATCAAAATGTAAAACCACAATAACTTACTACTAGCACTGGCTGTATTTAATATTTAAAGTTTGTTTTATATATTTTGGTATTTCCCTCCTATATGTCTGCTGTGTCTTCTAATGCATGCATAAAATATTTTGATATTTGTATAAAAATGTTTTTTTTTTAATTATTATTATTATATAGTGATGTCACACCA
>NW_015605124.1:0-525 GCF_001515605.1 Sinocyclocheilus anshuiensis | reverse complement strand
GCTTTATAAATTATTTTTGTTTTTGACTCAAGGTTGTCAGTGGAGCACCTGTCAGAAGCTGGAGATTTGATCCAGAGTCTTGATGAATCAAAAATCTTGAGCAGGCTGAAGTAATTCAAACAAACTGCATCATTCCTCCTATGCAGCCATATAAAAATATCAAACAATTGACTTGAATATAATAATTTATTAATTGTTTTGATAAGTTATCTGTCCTTCTGACATGCAGCGCTCAAGAGGATGAATACAGTGCTGAGAGTCCCAGATGGTCACTTGACCTGTCAGTCACTCATGGAGTTGTCTTGTAAGAAACTATTGCACATACACACTTCCTTTTCAAGAATAACTAGAATAACTATATAGGCTTATAAAAATGATGTATGTTTTGGAACACTGCAGTATGGTGCTGTTATCAAATGTACATCTGTGTATCTGTCTGTTTCAGTTTGTCTTTGAACTCCTCAGAGAAGAATCTGTCATTTCCAGCAGTCTTAAACATCAGTCTTACATGTCCACAATCAGAGA
>NW_015605123.1:0-525 GCF_001515605.1 Sinocyclocheilus anshuiensis | reverse complement strand
TAACAAGTGTGAGATCCTAACAGGCAGAGTTTAAGTGACTGGTGTAGAATCCAGAGTTACACCAGCATTCAAATGCCATTTAATAGTTTTACAGCTCTTTATGTGCTACCTTATATTATTATTATTATTAAACACAAACTGCTCTTGTCTCAGGACATTTACAGATTTATTGTGCCATATCCAGAGCCTCAAAAACATCTGCCTAAACACAACACGTGTCAGAACACTAGCAGCACAACCATATTATAACAACAACTAAACTAATTACATTAAAAACAACTGTGAATACACACAAGACCATTCAAAAGCTTGGAGTAAGTATAATATTAGGGAAAGAAATGATAGAAATCAATACTTTTATTTAGCAAGGATGCTTTAAAATGATCAGAAGTGACGATAAAGACATTTATGATGTTACAAAAGGTTTCTATTTCAGATAAATGCTGTTCATCTGAACTTTCTGTTCGTCAAAGAAACCTGAAACAATTCTACTCCGCTGTTTTCAACATAATAATAGAGCGGAGC
>NW_015605122.1:0-523 GCF_001515605.1 Sinocyclocheilus anshuiensis | reverse complement strand
CACACACACACACACACACACACACACACACATTTATTTATTTATATACTGTACATTTAGTTTTAGTTAACATCAACAGCACTATGTCATTCTGTTCATGGCAGGTAGTTTGTTTACAATAGTATGTCAGATCTCGTTTGGCCAGGTGAACTGCATTATGGGATGCTGGATGATGTGTGATGAGCTGTACCCTAATTTAGGAGCGGAGACAGAGCAGTGTCACGTCTCCGTCTTGGCATCTTTCAGCCACCCAAATTGACGAAATGAGAGAAGAGAATGAAATGGGAAACGGATTACTCCAGGGCTGATGTGCGCCTTAGAAATCAGACATCCGTACAAAGATGAGTAAACTGGATTAGTCTCCCCTCAGTCCCGTCTCCGGTGCCGTCGGTGAGTGCAGAAGTACCCCAGTCGCCCGGGCCTCTTTTGGGAAATCAAACACTTGTCAGCCCAGCTGGCTGCGGTGTTATCTTTCGTTCTCGCCGTCTCGTTTTCATCTGTTTACATGTGGGAATTGTGGGAG
>NW_015605121.1:0-525 GCF_001515605.1 Sinocyclocheilus anshuiensis | reverse complement strand
TTTTTGATTAGTGATATGCATTGCTAAGAACTTCATTTGGACAACATTAAAGGTCTCTTAGCGGCTCTAACGGTCACTCACAGCTGTTTTCCAGGGTTGAGGGAGCCAGCGTCGATCTCTCGGTCGAATTCGGTGCGGATGTCGTCTAATGCACTGTCGTCGCCGAACGCACCCCACTCCATGTTCACGCACATGCGCCCTTCATCTCCATCCACCAGCTCCAGGTGACGCATCTCCTCCATGTAGCATGCATTGGTGCCCGTCCCTGTAAAACACACACACACACACCCGATTTGTTTGCATTGAAGATTCCTGGAAATTCTGCTTGATGTTACATGTTGCATGCAAACCCATAACTGCACCCACATTAAAAATGTTTCACGCAAATAAATCAATTATAGCATGAAACTGCGAGTCACTTCAGTGGATTAGCAAAAGCTATATTTTTCTAAAAGGTTACACTTTATTTTAAGGTGTCCGTGTTACAGTGTAATTATACATTTAAGTACGGAGTAATATTAATTA
>NW_015605120.1:0-525 GCF_001515605.1 Sinocyclocheilus anshuiensis | reverse complement strand
TCTGTTTACACTGAGGAAAATGTAAATGTGCCGGAGACGGAGAACACATCGGGAATACTGAAGGAGAAAACAATGGAACATCTTTCCCCTGAGAGAACCAGGGTGACGAGCGTCAGCCAATACAGAAAAAATAAAAAATATGCACAGTGATGAAGGTTATTTGACCAAGAGCTGAGAACATTACATGGCCTGTAATTACATACTGTACATACAGCCTTCAGAAACCCTGCAGTAACAGATAGAATGTGTAGCTGAAATATTTTATTCATTTTATTTTATTTTGGTGTCCATTGCATGCAATTACTTGTATACACCTATTAATTCTCAACTAGCTATAAGTGTGTTTAACAACTGCAGGGATTGTAGGAAATATTCAACACATTTGAACACTGAACTGATATCAGCTCATGCTTTGTTAAATGAGCTCACAGACAAGTGCTTTTGTTTTTGATGGGCCAGTGCATTTGGTGCTAAACAGTTGTGCTTGGATTCACGCTGAAACTCAGACGTGCCTAAACCGATTAA
>NW_015605119.1:0-525 GCF_001515605.1 Sinocyclocheilus anshuiensis | reverse complement strand
CTGGCTTACACTGCCTGCCATGTTTCCCTTTTGTAGTCACAGCGCAGGAATACCACAAGCATCTCCACGCCTGCAAAACTACACCTCACATGGCCAACATATGCCTTGGGATGAGTAATGGAGACTGAGACTGAGAAAAAGGGTGTAGGTGGCAGGAAAAACGACACGCTATTGAGCTTACAGTAGCCTCGTGCTGCCTCATGTAGTAGTGGTCACTGACAGCATGATCTCCCAATCATCACAGCATGTGTGTTTTATTCAATGGGCAACACTTCATAGAAACATTCTGATTGCGACACAGATGTAACACTGGCTATGCTCACAGTGTTTGGGTACGAGTAAATATTAAAACTTTGTTTTTCCAAAAAGTTTGGGGTCAGTAAAATATATATTTAAATATTTACGAAAGACATATATATATATATTACCAAAATCAACAAGATTTTACATTGTTGCAAAAGTTTTTTATTTCACATAAATGCAGTTCCCTTTCATGGGAACTTCGAACTGTGTCCTCTAGGGGTC
>NW_015605118.1:0-525 GCF_001515605.1 Sinocyclocheilus anshuiensis | reverse complement strand
ACAATATTTATGGAGCTCCACCCCTACAAGCCTCTTAAATCTTCCTCAGGCTTTACCAGAGATTTGCATTCAAACTTGTGTATGGAATGTTTTTAAATGGCTGTCATGTTAGTTAATGATTCATTTTACAAACAAGCCATTAAACAAACAAATCGATCAATTTTAAAGTATATTATTTCTGCAAAAGCATATTCAAGTGTGCGTTTTGTAAAATAGCTAGACCCAGAGTAACTTCTAAAGCTAGTTTTTGTAATATGTATTCAAAGATGTATCCCTCTTCTCCAATAACCTAATGTCTTTAAATCACTCGGGAGCTTTTTCTGAAAGTTCTAATATGCAATGTAATGTGATTAATTACATTACCAATAAACAGCGTATAATTTTTATCAACTGAGAGCTCTACTTCTAATTCTAACTAGTATTCTGACAGCACAAAACTATGGCAATACAGAGCAAAGCAGGACTGAGTGTTGGTTTTAAGCCCATGGGGTGGCAGACTGGGAGGTTTGGCCGGCAGGAAAGACC
>NW_015605117.1:0-525 GCF_001515605.1 Sinocyclocheilus anshuiensis | reverse complement strand
TGAACATCAGAAGGTATCTTGTTTCAACCACGGAAAGACATCAATGCACACCATTTCTCAAGTTCAAGTCCGCCAACGTTAATATACTCTCGTGTCTGATTTCTTTGTCTGACAAAATGGCAGATACAGCATTATAATTGGTCAGATCACCTGTCAATCAAACTCCCGGCGAAGGGTGAATTCAGCTAATTAAATCTGCCGGTTGTGGAGCATGGTTAGCCAAAATCGATATTAAATCAGCCTTCAGGGTCATGCCAATAAACCCGATTACTGGCAACTCTTTTGAGTGTGCTGACTCGGAGAGTCTCCTCTCCGCTGACATTACATTTTGAATATTTGTGTAATTAAAGTACCTTCAATCCACTTCACAGTCGATAATAACTTATTGAGAATTAACTTTAATCAGTTGTTTTGAGTATTTAGTGAGATTTAAGTGCACTGAGGGCGATTTTCGTTATTTCACTGACTCGTTCCGTCAGAAAAATGGCGTCTAAGAAATCTTCAAAAACTGTTGCAACTAAGGAG
>NW_015605116.1:0-525 GCF_001515605.1 Sinocyclocheilus anshuiensis | reverse complement strand
AGGAAAAAGTTTCCTACAGACTTTAAGCAAAATATAAAAATGATTCAAGAGGAAAACTCTGAACCCCCACACAGTTTATTTTCTGTCACATGGCCTTTTGCCTTATGTATCTAAATGTAAAAATAATAGCTGATAAAACATCTGATCTTACCTTTTAATATTCATATATAATTGTGGTCAACTGATAATATATATATAAGTAAATGTTTTCACAGAAAAATTCTCAGATGCCACTGCTCTTTGGCTCTAAGGACCCAATATCCCAATATTTTGATGACTATTTTGACAGATTAGGTTTTTCTTTTCCTTTTACAAAGCACTACTGGCGCCCAGATGGAAATTTATATATATAAATCAGAGGTTGCATTAGACTTTAACATTGGACAGGGTCGTAAAAATTCTGTCATAATCTATTATTAACTGTCATTTTAATTATCATATTTTAATTATAATAACACATTTAATTGCTTTTAATTTTGTACACATTTTCATTTTTAATAATGAACCTACAGGACGAGCATATAG
>NW_015605115.1:0-525 GCF_001515605.1 Sinocyclocheilus anshuiensis | reverse complement strand
ATTTTGGCTAGAACTTTATCGCCAAAACGAGGAGGTCATTTTCTCCTAGAGTTGGCTCATCTTGGAGCTGTCTTTGAGTTGTTGCTTTTTTCTCTCATTTGCTGTGATTCAACTCAGATTCATTTTTTAAAAACCCGCAAAAAAAGGATTATTCCTTTTCTTCTCGCGACCGCGACTGCCTGCTATCAGTGGCACGTATGCTAGCGGTGATTATCACCACGTCACAAAATATTTCAGTTTTATCTGGGTATTATTTTATTTGCCACTGCATCATCCCTTGAAAGAGGGCGGGAGGAGAGAGAGAGAGAGAGAGAGACGGCGAAGCTCATCTGCATGAACCGTCCTCGCAGCACAAACAGACAGCTTGCCGCCGTGCCCATCTTCTACAATTACTACACGTATGCAACAGTTAGGGGGGGAAGAAAATGAAAATAATTGTTTGATAACGTTTTCAAAAAGGCATTCCACAATAACAATTTCATGGCGCATTGCGGAGTGTAATTATAAATCAGGCGTTTTTCTCGG